>NC_135993.1:1953437-1986340 GCF_053455715.1 Rhinoraja longicauda
TTAGAACGGAGATGAGGAAAAACGTTTTCACCCAGAGAGTTGTGAATCTGTGGGATTCTCTGCCACAGAGGGCAGTGGAGGCCAATTCACTGGATGTTTTCAAGAGAGAGCTAGATAGAGCTCTTGAAGATAGGGGATATGGGGAGAAGGCAGGAACGGGGTACTGATTGTGATTGATCAGCCATGATCACAGTGAATAGCGGTGCTGGCTTGAAGAGCTGAATGGCCTCCTCCTGCACCTATTGTCTATTGTCCCCCGCTCTCCCCCTCCCTCCCGACCCTCTCTCCCCCGACCCTCCCTCCCCCCTCCCTCTCCCCCTCTCTCCCCCCTCTCCTCCCCCCTCTCTCCCCCTCTCCTCCCATCCCTCTCCCCCTCCCTCTCCCCCCTCTCTCCCCCTCTCTCCCCCCTCTCTCCCCTCCCTCTCCCTCCTCTCCCTCTCCCTCTCCCCTCTCTCCCTCTCTCCCTCTCCCTCCCTCTCCCTCTCCCTCTCTCTCCCTCTCCCCTCTCCCTCCCCTCCCTCTCCCTCTCCCTCTCCCTCTCCCTCTCCCTCTCCCTCTCCCTCTCCTCTCCCTCTCCCTCTCCCTCTCCCTCTCCTCTCCCTCTCCCTCTCCCTCTCCCTCTCTCTCCTCTCCCTCTCCCTCTCCTTCTATCTCTCCTTCTATCTCTCTCCCTCTCCCTCTCCCTCTCCCCCTCTCCCTCTCCCTCTCCCCCCCTCTCCCCCCCTCCCCCTCTCCCTCCCTCTCTCCCTCTCCCTCTCTGTCTCTCTCCCTCTCTCACCATCTCTTCTCCCTCACTTTACTTTACGTGACATTACTATCGAGGAGCACAGGATCTCACAGAGCACTCGGTCAACTCTGCAATCGGGTAGCTGGCAGCTCCCAACATCAATGTGTGTCCTTCCTTCCGCAGGGAACCGATCCTCGACTAAAGGAGCACGAATCACAGTCCATCCATCAACACTTGTTGCTGGTGCTGCTAAAGAACAAGGCACTGGAGGAGCAGGTAATGGCCTGGACTGGCGGGTGTACAGTGAGTATCCCCACGTTAGATGCTGGAGTCATAGTCGTACAGCACAGAGGACATGCACAACTCATCCTTGCCGACCAAGAAGCCCCCAACTAAGGCTACTCCCACTGCCTTGTGTTTGGTCCCCATCCCTCTAGACCTTAGATAGACTCAAGGACCTTGAGGAAGGGTTCCTCGAAACACCACCCATCCCTATTCTCCAGAGATACTGCCTGACCCGCAGAGTTACTCCAGCACTCTGTGTCTATCACCAGCATCTGCCGTTCTTTATTTCTCATTCTGGACCTCCCCCATCATCGTACCTGTGTAAGAGTCTTTAGAATGTTAGTTGTAGTCCCTGCCTCAACTCCTCCTTTGGCAGCTTGGTCCTTACACCCACCACCCTCTGAGTGAAAACGTTGCCTCTCAGGTTCCTGTCTTTCCCCTCTCACCTGAAACAATAGACAATAGGTGCAGGAGGAGGCCATTCGGCCCTTCGAGCCACCACCGCCATTCAACGTGATCATGGCTGATCATTCTCAATCAGTACCCCCGTTCCTGCCTTCTCCCCATACCCCCTGACTCCGCTATCCTTAAGAGCTCTATCCAGCTCTCTCTTGAATGCATTCAGAGAATTGGCCTCCGCTGCCTTCTGAGGCAGAGAATTCCACAGATTCACAACTCTCTGACTGAAAACGTTTTTCCTCATCTCAGTTCTAAATGGCCTACCCCTTATTCTTAAACTGTGGCCCCTTGTTCTGGACTCCCCCAACATTGGGAACATGTTTCCTGCCTCTAACGTGTCCAACCCCTTAATAATCTTATACGTTTCGATAAGATCTCCTCTCATCCTCCTGTGGTCCAGATTCCCCATTCTCTGGATAAAAGACTCTGTGCATTCATAGAAACATAGAAACATAGAAAATAGGTGCAGGAGTAGGCCATTCGGCCCTTCGAGCCTGCACCGCCATTCAATATGATCATGGCTGATTATCCAGCTCAGTAGCCTGTACCTGCCTTCTCTCCATACCCCCTGATCCCTTTAGCAAAAAGGGCCACATCTAACTCCCTCTTAAATATAGCCAATGAACTGGCCTCAACGACCTTCTGTGGCAGAGAATTCCACAGGTTCACCACTCTCTGTGCGAAGAAATGTTTTCTCATCTCGGTCCTAAAAGACTTCCCCCTTATCCTTAAGCTGTGACCCCTGGTTCTGGACTCCCCCAACATCGGGAACAATCTTCCCGCATCTAGCCTCTCCAACCCCTTAAGAATTTTATATGTTTCTATAAGATAACTCATCCTGTTTATTCCCATCATGATTTTATACAGTTCTAGAAGATGATCTTTCTACCCTCTGCATTCCATTGCATAAAGTCCCAACCTCTTGCTATAGCTCAGACTCTCGAGTCCTGGAAACATCCTCATAAATCATCTCTCAGCCTTTTCCAGCCTTGTGTCAGCACCCTTTAGCATTGAGCCTCCCTATTTATAACAAAGGGGACTTTGAGCACATTGCAGCCGGTAAAATCCCAGGCAATTATGAAACCACCATGCGTAATTTGGAAAATATCTGGAAGATTTGTCAGAGGTTTACGTTCTACCAGTACCAACATGTGTCCGCAGTTCGTAAGTTCAGAAGTTATAGGAGCAGAATTAGGTCATTCAAGGCTATCATCAAGTCCACTCGAAGGTCGATACAAAATGCTGGAGTAACTCAGCGGGTCAGGCAGCATCTCTGGAGAACATGGATAGGTGACGTTTCACAGAGTGCTGGAGTAACTCAGCGGGTCAGGCAGCATCTGTGGAGAACGTGGATAGGTGACGTTTCACAGAGTGCTGGAGTAACTCAGCGGGTCAGGCAGCATCGGTGGAGAACATGGATAGGTGACGTTTCACAGAGTGCTGGAGTAACTCAGCGGGTCGGGCAGCATCTCCGGAGAACATGGATAGGTGACGTTTCACAGAGTGCTGGAGTAACTCAGCGGGTCAGGCAGCATCTGTGGAGAGAAGGACTGGGTGATGTTTCTGGAGAGAAGGAATGGGCGACGTTTCAGGTCGAGACTGAAGAAAGGTCTCGTTTTGGTTCGCAAGTCAAATAAAGGCGGAAGAGTTGAGATTTGCTGTCGTGATCCCAGCTTTCTCCACTCGGGGAGAGGAGCAGTTGGACCTCAGACTTCACGGAAGCAGCAAAGCAAAACCAAGACTCCGGCCGAGATCGGGAATAGCCGCAAATGCAAATTACAAAAATGAAAGTGAGCTGGCCGTCTCTTTCACTTTTGGTGAGTGATATCAGACAGATTGGAGTCACTTCTGCCTGGATGTACAGACGGTCTGGGTAACCACTATTCATAACTCACTCCCTCCACCCCCACGCTCTATCTTTACCACACAGCCTAAAGGCCCATTCTTTGCCCAAACCATCAAAGATTACTTTTTAGTTTAGTTTAGAGATACAGCACGGAAACAGGCCCTTCGGCCCACCGGGTCCGCGCCGACCAGCGATCCCCGCACACTAACACTATCCTACACACACTAGGGGCAATTTTTAAATTTACCAAGCCAATTAACCGACAAACCTGCACGTCTTTGGAGTGTGGGAGGATGCTGCTTGTCTCGCTGAGTTACTCCAGCTTTTTGTGTCTGTCTTATGAACTCTTTCCAGCTTAGAAACATAGAAAATAGGTGCAGGAGTAGGCCATTCGGCCCTTCGAGCCTGTACGCACCGCCATTCAATATGATCATGGCTGATCATCCAACTCAGTATCCCGTACCTGCCTTCTCTCCATACCCACTGATCCCTTTAGCCACAAGGGCCACATCTAACTCCCTCTTAAATATAGCCAATGAACTGGCCTCAACTACCTTCTGTGGCAGAGAATTCCACAGATTCACCACTCTCTGTGTGAAAAAAAACCTTTCTCATCTCGGTCCTAAAAGACTTCCCCCTTATCCTTAAACTGTGTGACCCCTTGTTCTGGACTTCCCCAACATCGGGAACAATCTTCCTCCATTTAGCCTGTCCAACCCCTTAAGAATTTTGTAAGTTTCTATAAGATCCCCCTTCAATCTTCTAAATTCCAGCGAGTACAAGCCGAGTCTATCCAGTCTTTCTTCATATGAAAGTCCTGCCATCCCAGGAATCAATCTGGTGAACCTTCTCTGTACTCCCTCTATGGCAAGAATGTCTTTCCTCAGATTAGGAGACCAAAACTGTACGCAATACTCCAGGTGCGGTCTCACCAATGCCCTGTACAACTGCAGCAGAAGCTTAAAGACATCTTCCCCACATCTCGGCGACCAGAACTGTGCACATTCCACCCAGTACGGTTTCGTCCACAACGTGTACAGTTGCAATACGATGTCGCAAACCTTGCACTCAATGATAAACACGAAGCTGTTTTATCCACAGGTTACAGAACTCAAGAACGAGATCACGAAAAAGCAAACGGTCTTGCAGAGATTGTCCAGTAAAATTCAGAAAATGGAGAAGGAGATATCTTCACAAAACCAGTCGGTCAACAAAAATGACATTGACTTGAACTCAATACAGGTCAGTTGTGGAGCAATAGGCTTGACTTACACCCATCAAAGGTCATCTCTAAGGAAGATAACCAACCAATTTCAGATTACTTCAGGTTACGCTAGATAGAGCTGTTAAGGATAGCGGAGTCAGGGGGTATGGGGAGAAGGCAGGAACGGGGTACTGATTGAGAATGATCAGCCATGATCACATTGATTGGTGGAGCTGGCTCGAAGGGCCGAATGGCCTCCTCCTGCACCTATTGTCTATTGTCTATTGCCTTGTGTCGGAAGGAACTGCAGATGCTGGTTTACACCGAAGATAGACACAAAACGCTGGAGTAACTCGGCGGGTCAGGCTGCATCTCTGGAGAGAAGGAATGGGTGACGTTTTGGGTCGAGACCCTTCTTCAGACTGAGAGTCAAGGGAGAGGGAAACTAGAGAAACAGACGGTGACATAAAGGGATATAGAACATACTAGACCAAGTGGACCCATTGGGCCCAAACCTCTCCTGCATTGGTGCAGCACCCTCTCCTCCCTTCCCCCTCTCCCCTCCCACCCTCCCCTCTCCCCCTTCCCCTCCCCCCACTCCATCCCCCTTATCTTCCCTCCAACCCCCCCCTCCCCTTCCGTCCCTAGGAGATAGATTTAAACTTTAAAATGTGAATAACTTTAAAAATATAACACCGATTTCAATGAAACCTCTTCCATTAGCCCCAAAGGGACGACGGTGAGTGAGGTGGGGTTTAAAACTGTCGCGCTATCGTGCACCGTTTTGGCCGTAGTTCAGGAACAAACAGACAAACAAACGCGAGTTTTAGTGTATAGATGAATGAAAGATGCGCAAGAAGTAACGATGATCAAGGAAAGGTGGAGCCCACAAGGGTTCATTGTTGGCTGTGGGCTAGCCTATATCTCTCATCCCGCAGTCTATATCTCTTGTTCCCCTTTCTTCCTTGTCCCAGTCTGAAGAAGGGTGGGTCTCGACCCGAAACGTCACCCGTTCCTTCTCTCCACAGATGCTGCCTGACCCGCTGAGTAGGAATAAACGGGTCCTTTTCGGAATGGCAGGCAGTGACTAGCGGGGTACCGCAAGGCTCAGTGCTGGGACCCCAGTTATTTACAGTGTATATTAATGATTTGGACGAGGGAATTGAATGCAACATCTCTAAGTTTGCGGATGACACGAAGCTGGGTGGCAGTGTTAGCTGCGAGGAGGATGCTAGGAGGCTGCAGAGTGACTTGGATAGATTAGGCGAGTGGGCAAATGCATGGCAGATGCAATATAATGTGGATAAATGTGAGGTTATCCACTTTGGCGGCAAGAACAGGAAAGCAGAGTATTACCTGAATGGTGACCGATTGGGAGAAGGGGAGATGCAACGTGACCTGGGTGTCATGGTGCACCAGTCATTGAAAGCAAGCATGCAGGTGCAGCAGGCAGTGAAGAAAGCGAATGGTATGTTGGCATTCATAGCAAGAGGATTTGAGTTTAGGAGCAGGGAGGTTCTGCTGCAGTTGTACAGGGCCTTGGTGAGACCGCACCTGGAGTATTGTGTGCAGTTTTGGTCTCCTAACCTGAGGAAAAACGTTCTTGCCTTAGAGGGAGTACAGAGAAGGTTCACCAGATTGATCCCTGGGATGGCGGGACTTACATATGAGGAAAGACTAGATAGACTGGGCTTGTACTCGCTGGAATTGAGAAGACTGAGGGGGGATCTTATAGAAACATATAAAATTCTTAAAGGGTTGGAGAGGCTAGATGCGGGAAGATTGTTCCCGATGTTGGGGGAGTCCAGAACCAGGGGTCACAGCTTAAGGATAAGGGGGAAGTCTTTTAGGACCGAGATGAGAAAACATTTCTTCACACAGAGAGTGGTGAGTCTGTGGAATTCTCTGCCACAGAAGGTAGTTGAGGCCAGTTCATTGGCTATATTTAAGAGGGAGTTAGATGTGGCCCTTTTTGCTAAAGGAATCAGGGGGTATGGAGAGAAGGCAGGTACGGGATACTGAGCTGAATGATCAGCCATAATCATATTGAATGGCGGTGCAGGCTCGAAGGGCCGAATGGCCTACTCCTGCACCTATTTTCTATGTTTCTATGTTTCTATGTTACTCCAGCACTCTGTGAAACGTCACCTATCCATGTTCTCCACAGATGCTGCCTGACCCGCTGAGTTACTCCAGCACTCTGTGAAACGTCACCTATCCATGTTCTCCACAGATGCTGCCTGACCCGCTGAGTTACTCCAGCACTCTGTGAAACGTTACCCATCCATGTTCTCCACAGATGCTGCCTGACCCGCTGAGTTACTCCAGCACTCTGTGAAACGTTACCCATCCATGTTCTCCACAGATGCTGCCTGACCCGCTGAGTTACTCCAGCACTCTGTGAAACGTTACCCATCCATGTTCTCCACAGATGCTGCCTGACCCGCTGAGTTACTCCAGCACTCTGTGAAACGTTACCCATCCATGTTCTCCACAGATGCTGCCTGACCCGCTGAGTTCGGGCAGCATGTCTTGTCCATCCACGCCAACTAGAAATGAGGCAAAATCCAAATTTTCTCTTGCAGAAAACGTTAGTAACACATGCTGAGCTGCTACGCAGGGTGGACATGGAGCAGCTGGAGAGACACAAGCTGGAAGACCTCGTTAAACAAGACATCCTGTGGATTAAATATAAAACGGAAAACCTGAGCAGCAGGGTGTCGATTATAGAAAGCACCCAGAGCGATCCATGTCTGTACAGAGGCAGCATTGTCCCAGGTAGGTTCAATCAAACTTAAGGGCAAGTGAAAAGTGGAAAGAATTAGATTAGTGGGCAGTTTGTCTACCCTTGTTATACGGTATATGTATACACTGGAATTTAGTAGGTTGAGAGGAGATCTTATCGAAACGTATAAGATTATTAAGGGGTTGGACACGTTAGAGGCAGGAAACATGTTCCCAATGTTGGGGGAGTCCAGAACAAGGGGCCACAGTTTAAGAATAAGGGGTAGGCCATTTAGAACGGAGATGAGGAAAAACTTTTTCAGTCAGAGAGTTGCGAATCTGTGGAATTCTCTGCCTCAGAAGGCAGTGGAGGCCAATTCTCTGAATGCATTCAAGAGAGATCTAGATAGAGCTCTTAAGGATAGCGGAGTCAGGGGGTACGGGGAGAAGGCAGGAACGGGGTACTGATTGAGAATGATCAGCCATGATCACATTGAATGGCGGTGCTGGCTCGAAGGGCCGAATGGCCTCCTCCTGCACCTATTGTCTATTGTCTATTGATCCTCAACAAGTTCATTTTACCATGGAGCCATGTTTTGTCATGGAGTCCGTGATCGGACTTTACTGGAGTTTATCTTGCACTAAATGTTATTCACCGTTATTCCCTTTACCATGTATCTGTATACTGTGGACGGCTTAATTGTAATCATGACTGAAAACATTTTTCCTGCATCTAGCTTGTCCAGTCCTTTCACGTATAAAATTATGAAATGACTGGACAAGCTAGATGCAGGAAAAATGTTCCCAATGTTGGGCGAGTCCAGAACCAGGGGCCACACAGGCTAAGAATAAAGGGGAGGCCATTTAGACAATACACAATAGGTGCAGGAGGAGGCCTTTCGGCCCTTCGAGCCAGCACCACCATTCAATGTGATCATGGCTGATCATTCTCAATCAGTACCCCGTTCCTGCCTTCTCCCCATACCCCCTGACTCCGCTATCCTTAAGAGCTCTATCTAGCTCTCTCTTGAATGCATTCAGAGAATTGGCTTCCACTGCCTTCTGAGGCAGAGAATTCCACAGATTCACAACTCTCTGACTGAAAACATTTTTCCTCATCTCCGTTCTAAATGGCCTACCCCTTATTCTTAAACTGTAGCCCCTGGTTCTGGACTCCCCCAACATTGGGAACATGTTTCCTGCCTCTAATGTGTCCAACCCCTTAATAATCTTATATGTTTCAATAAGATCCCCTCTCATCCTTCTAAATTCCAGTGTATACAAGCCTAGCCGCTCCAGTCTTTCAACATACGACAGTCCCACCATTCCAGGAATTAACCGAGTAAACCTACGCTGCACGCCCTCAATAGCAAGAATATGCTTCCTCAAATTTGGAGACCAAAACTGCACACAGTACTCCAGGTGCGGTCTCACTAGGGCCCTGTACAACTGCAGAAGGACCTCTTTGCTCCTATACTCAACTCCTCTTGTCATGAAGGCCAACATTCCATTGGCTTTCTTCACTGCCTGCTGTACCTGCATGCTTACTTTCAGTGACTGATGCACTAGGACACCCAGATCTCGTTGTACGTCCCCTTTTCCTAACTTGACACCATTCGGATAATAATCTGCCTTCCTATTCTTACCACCAAAGTGGATAACCTCACACTTATCCACATTAAACTGCATCTGCCATGCATCCGCCCACTCACACAACCTGTCCAAGTCACCCTGCAACCTCATAGCATCTTCCTCACAGTTCGCACTGCCACCCAGCTTTGTGTCATCTGCAAATTTGCTAACGTTACTTTTAATCCCTTCATCCAAGTCATTTAAAACTGAGGTGAGAAGAAACTTTTTCACCCAGAGTTAAGAATTTGTGGAATTCTCTGCCACAGAAGGCAGTGGAGGTTAATTCACTGGATGAATTTAAAAGAGAGTTAGATAGAGCTCTAGGGGCTAGCGGAATCAAGGGATATGGGGAGAAGGCAGGCACGGGTTACAGATTGTGGATGATCAGCCATGATCACAATGAATGGCGGTGCTGGCTCGAAGGGCCGAATGGCCTCCTCCTGCACCTATTGTCTATGTTTCTATGTGTAGCTTTACTGCTGACTGGTTAGCACGCAACAAAAGCTATTCAATGTACCCCAGTACGTGTGGCAACAAAGTGATGAACTGATCTGGGGTATCACAAAAAGCCGGAGTAACTCAGCAGGTCAGGCAGCATCTCGGGAGAGAAGGAATGGGTGACGTTGCGGGTCGAGACCCTTCTTCAGACTGATGTCGGGGGCGGGACAAAGGAAGGATATAGGTGGAGACAGGAAGATAGAGGGAGATCTGGGAAGGAGGAGGGGAAGAGAGGGACAGAGGAACTATCTAAAGTTGGAGAAGTCGATGTTCATACCACTGGGCTGCAAACTGCCCAGGCGAAATATGAGGTGCTGTTCCTCCAATTTCCGGTGGGCCTCACTATGGCACTGGAGGCCCATGACAGAACGGCCAGAGTGGGAGGGGGAGTTGAAGTGCTGAGCCACTGGGAGATCAGGTTGGTTAAGGCGGACTGAGCGAAGGTGTTGAGCGAAGCGATCGCCGAGCCTGTGCTTGGTCTCGCCGATGTAGAGAAGTTGACATCTGGGTTTCAATAGACAATAGACAATAGGTGCAGGAGGAAGACATTCGGCCCTTCGAGCCAGCACCGTCATTCAATGTGATCATGGCTGATCATTCTCAATCAGTACCCCGTTCCTGCCTTCTCCCCATACCCCCTGACTCCGCTATCCTTAAGAGCTCTATCCAGCTCTCTCTTGAATGCATTCAGAGAATTGGCCTCCACTGCCTTCTGAGGCAGAGAATTCCACAGATTCACAACTCTCTAACTGAAAAAGAACTCTCTGACTGAAAAAGAACCAGGGGTCACAGCTTAAGGATAAGGGGGAAGTCTTTTAGGACCGAGATGAGAAAACATTTCTTCACACAGAGAGTGGTGAATCTGTGGAATTCTCTGCCACAGAAGGTAGTTGAGGCCAGTTCATTGGCTATATTTAAGAGGGAGTTAGATGTGGCCCTTTTTGCTAAAGGGATCAGGGGGTATGGAGAGAAGGCAGGTACAGACTACTGAGCTGAATGATCAGCCATGATCATATTGAATGGCGGTGCAGGCTCAAAGGGCCGAATGGCCTACTCCTGCACCTATTTTCTATGTTTCTATGTTTTTCCTCATCTCAGTTCTAAATGGCCGACCCCTTATTCTTAAACTGTGTGGCCCCTTGTTCTGGACTCCCCCCCCAACATTGGGAACATGTTTGCTGCCTCTAACGTGTCCAACCCCTTAATAATCTTATACGTTTCGATAAGATCTCCTCTCATCCTTCTATGTCTCTTCCTCAGCTTCCGTTGAGCACCAGGTCTCGCAGCACGATGAGCTGTTGGCTGTGCACGAGGTGCGCCTGGCGGACATGGACCTGCGCTTCCAGGTGCTGGAGACGGTCAGTTACAACGGGCGGCTGATCTGGAAGATCCAGCAGTACGAGCGGCAGAAGCGGGACTCCATCTCTGGGAAGACCCTGTCCCTCTACAGCCAACCCTTCTACACCAGCTCCTTCGGGTACAAGATGTGCGCACGGGTCTACCTCAACGGGGACGGGATGGGCAAGGGCACGCACATGTCGGTCTTCTTCGTGGTGATGCGTGGGGAATACGACTCGCTGCTGCCATGGCCCTTCAGGCAGAAGGTCACCTTCACCCTCCTGGACCAAGGGCCGGGCAAGGCCCACGTGTCTGACACCTTCAAACCCGACCCCAACAGCAGCAGCTTCTCCAGGCCACAGGTGGAGATGAACGTGGCCTCGGGATGTCCATTCTTCATAGCCCAGACCGTCCTGGAGAACAAGCACCACCAGTACATCAAGGACAACACCATCTTCATCAAGGTAACCGTGGATGGCCCTGATCCACTGGATCTCTGAACCGTCAGGACCTGACAAGCAGTCCATCAGGGTAGTGCAATAGCCCCAGCATCAGCGGCAGCCCGCTCCGAAACACTCTGGAGTGTGCTTGGCAAAGATCAACTGTACTTGGATCTGGGGCCAAACTAAATTATAAACCTCCGTTAACCCCTTGTATCCGTTATCAAAGTATTTTATATTATAACGTATTAATAGTCTGTAGTATGCTAATGTATTGTATTCGGCCTCAGTTGACTCCTTACCTGTTTTAAGGGGACTTTTTCTTTTTGTTTCAGATATATTTTTATGGAAAGTATTATTAAATCCTTTATTGTTACCCCGTGAGTGCAAGATGCGGTTCATTGTCTATTTGTTGAGCAGGATGCCAAGGGTTAACGCAAAGTGCTGGAGTAACTCAGCGGGTCAGGCAGCATCTGTGGAGAACATGGATCGGTGACGTTTCACAGAGTGCTGGAGTAACTCAGCGGGTCAGGCAGCATCTGTGGAGAACATGGATAGGTGACGTTTCACAGAGTGCTGGAGTAACTCAGCGGGTCAGGCAGCATCTGTGGAGAACATGGATAGGTGACGTTTCACAGAGTGCTGGAGTAACCCAGCGGGTCAGGCAGCATCTGTGGAGAACATGGATAGGTGACGTTTCACAGAGTGCTGGAGTAACTCAGTGGGTCAGGCAGCATCTCTGGAGAACATGGATCGGTGATGTTTCGGGTCGAGACCCTTCCTCAGACTGAAAGTAGGGAGTTGGGGGAAGGGGGTTATGGGGAGAAGGCAGGAGAATGGGGTTAGGAGGGAGAGATAGATCAGCCATGATTGAATAGCGGGGTAGACTTGATGGGCCGAATGGCCTAATTCTGCTCCTGTCACTGAAGAACATGAAAAGGAATAGGTGACTCTACAGATGTTGCCTGACCCGCTGAGTTACTCCAGCACTCTGTGAAACGTCACCTATCCATGTTCTCCAGAGATGCTGCCTGACCCGCTGAGTTACTCCAGCACTCTGTGAAACGTCACCTATCCATGTTCTCCACAGATACTGCCTGACCCGCTGAGTTACTCCAGCACTCTGTGAAACGTCACCTATCCATGTTCTCCACAGATGCTGCCTGACCCGCTGAGTTACTCCAGCATTTTGTGTCCATCTTTTCAGTGTCATCCAGCATCTGCAGTTCCTTCTTACAAACACTTGTGAGTTCAGGCTGCGTTTCATGAGTTAGTTGCTCGTCACAGGCTCACAGTTGCTTTCTTATCCACTAGCGCCGGAGGTCTGTGGCTTTACCTGATATTCCGGAGACCCAGTTGAAGACCCGCCAGCTCTTTTAAAAGCAAATTGGTGGTTTTCCCCAAACTTTCAAGGTAATCAGATGCTGCAGACCAATGTTCTTCAGTGGTTGAATCATTGGCAGTTTACAGGAAGCAGGCAAGTCAAACCAGGAGTAGGCTCCACGATAATCAGTCATCGATAATATTTTTTTTCAATCCTCCCCCACCCCCCATCCCCCACTTGTATCCACCTATCACTTAATGCTTATCAGACTAGGGCTTCCGAGATGTCCTCGTTCTTCAGAAAACGGGGCTTCCCCTCCTCCATTATAGATGAGGCTCTCACTAGGGTCTCTTCTACATCCCGCAGCTCCGCTCTTGCTCCCCCTCCCCCCACTCGCAACAAGGACAGAATCCCCCTCGTTCTCACCTTCCACCCCACCAGCCAGCGGATCCAACATATCATCCACCAACATTTCCGTCACCTCCAATGGGACCCCACCACTGGCCATATCTTCCCATCCCCTCCCCTTTCTGCGTTCCGCAGAGACCGTTCCCTCCGTAACTCCCTGGTCCACTCGTCCCTTCCTACCCAAACCACCCCAACCCCGGGCACTTTCCCCTGCAACCGCACGAGATGCAACACCTGTCCCTTTACCTCCCCCCTCAACTACATCCAAGGACCCAAACAGTCTTTCCAGGTGAGATAGAGGTTCACCTGCACCTCCTCCAACCTCATCTATTGCATCCGCTGCTCTAGATGTCAACTTATTTATATCGGCGAAACCAAGCGCAGGCTCGGCGATCGCTTCGCTGAACACCTGCGCTCGGTCCGCATTAACCAAACTGATCTCCCGGTGGCCGAGCACTTTAACTCCCCCTCCCATTCCCATTCTGACCTTTCTGTCATGGGCCTCCTCCAGTGCCATAGTGAGGCCCACCGGAAATTGGAGGAGCAGCACCTCATATTTCGCCTGGGCAGTTTGCAGCCCGGTGGTATGAACGTCGACTTCTCCAACTTCAGATAGCTCCTCTGTCCCTCCCTTCCCCTCCTCCTTCCCAGATCTCCCTCTATCTTCCTGTCTCCACCTATATCCTTCCTTTGTCCCGCCCCCCCGACATCAGTCTGAAGAAGGGTCTCGACCCGAAACGTCACCCATTCCTTCTCTCCCGAGATGCTGCCTGACCTGCTGAGTTACTCCAGCATTTTGTGAATAAATCGATTTGTACCAGCATCTGCAGTTATCTTCTTATACCACTTAATGCGTTGGAAGGAACTGCAGATGCTGGTTTACACCAAAGGTAGACACAAAACGCTGGAGTAACTCAGCGGGTCAGGCAGCATCTGTGGAGAACATGGATAGGTGACGTTTCACAGAGTGCTGGAGTAACTCAGCGGGTCAGGCAGCATCTGTGGAGAGAAGGAATGGGTGACGTTTCGAGTCGAGACCCTTCTTCAGACTGAGAGTCAGGGGGAAGGGAATCGAGAGAGAATCTGAAGAAGGGTCTCGACCCGAAACGTCACCCATTCCTTCTCTCCTCAGATGCTGCCTGTCCCGCTGAGTTACTCCAGCATTTTGTGATACCTTCGAGAGATATAGAAAGTACTTTGGACAAATGAATGAGAGATATGCAAAAAAGCATGGATGATTACAGAGCCCACAATGGTCTGTTGTTGGCTGTGGGGTAGGTGATAACGAGTGATACAGACACCTATCACTTCCCAGGCTTTGTCCCACTACCACCTCTCTTCCAGCTTTCTCCGTGCTATCCCAATCTCACACCGTTTGTCTTTTCATCCCTGGCCATTGTCTAGCCATCTGCCTAAAAAACACTTTCCTTACCTGTATTCACTTATGTTATTCCCTGAAGAATGGTCTCGAGCCGAAACGTCACCCATTCCTTCTCTCCAGAGATGCTGCCTGTCCTGTCCTGCTGAGTTACTCCAGCATCTTGTGTCTACCTTCGAGTTACAACCTGTGTTATTCAGGAACACCGGATAGATCGGAATTTTCTTCAGGGTTAGTTGGGATCAGAGTAGGACTAGTGCAACATGGAGCTCGACGGCTGGCGTGGAATCTGTGGGCCGAGTGGCCTGTTCCCACGCAGTGTGACTTCGTGACTTCAAGATGGCGGGTTAGAGCTCATGGGGAAAAGATGTGGCCATCTGAAAGTGGGATCATTGACTCGGCAGTGGGAAGTTTCTGTGAGGCAGAGTGATAGGTGGATAGATGGATAAGAAAAGACAAATAAAGGTGGTGCAGCAGGTAGAGCTGCTGCCTCACAGCGCCAGAGACCCGGGTTCCATCCCGACTACAGGTGCTGTCTGTACGGAGTTTGTACGTTCTCCCCGTGACCGTATGGGTTTTCACCGGGTGCTCCGGTTTCCTCCCACACTCCAAAGACGTGCAGATTTGTAGGTTAATTGGCTTGGTATAAATGTCCCTAGTGTGCGGGGATCGCTGGCCAGCACGGACTCAGTGGGCCGAAGGGCCTGTTTCCGCGCTGTATCTCTAAACTAAACCAAAACAAATAGACATCCGGACATGTGGGTTGATTGGTAGGTTGATTGTTTCTTTAGTAGATTGATGGTTGATTGGCTGATTAGTTGATTAGTTGATTGATTAGTTGGCTGGTTGATTGGTTGATTGTGCTGGTTTAGTCAGGGAATCCTCAAACACTTTTGCCCTCGGATGCTGAAAGCTCAGTTGTGGAGATGCAGGTGTACCCAAAGGACCAGGACCAGGACCAGGACCAGGACCAGGACCAGGACCAGGACCAGGACCAGGACCAGGACCAGGACCAGGACCAGGACCAGGACCAGGACGGCTCACTAGTCGTGAAGGTGGAGGAGTTTGCCAGGATTGGGAAGCAGATGAGTCGGTTGGTTCATTGAGTCAACCTTGGTCAAGGTTGTCAGGCCCTCTGTGGGAATTGAACCCACGTTTGGCATCTGTTTCGAGAGGAGATAACACTGTAATGATGTACCTCTCATCAAAGCCAGCCAATCCCATGTCAGATGGTGTATTGCTTCTATCTTGATGTGGTTGCTTTATATCATCGAGTGATACAGCGTGGAAACAGGCCCTTTGGCCCAACTTGCCCACACCGGCCAACATGTCCCAGCTACACTAGTCCCACCTGCCCACTTTTGGCCCACATCCTTCCAAACCTGTCCTATCCATGTACCCGTCTAACTGTACCTTTCTTAAACGTTGGGATGGTCCCAGCCTCAACTACCTCCTCTGGCAGCTCGTTCCATTCACCCACCACCCTCTGTGTGGAAAAAGTTACCCCTCAGATTCCTATTAAATCTTTTCCCCTTCACCTTAAGCCTGTGTCCTCTGGTCCTCGATTCCCCTACTCTGGGCACGAGACTCTGTGCATCTACCCGATCTATTCCTCTCATTGGTCTATAACAGGAGAATAGTTGCACTGGTCTCCAGAGAGAGTCCATGACCTTGTCACTGAGTGGTTCTGATCACTGGTCCTGATGCCCGGAGTATTTTGACTCTCTGCTTATCATCCCTTGCCCGTTAGTTGTTAAGACATTACTCCCATGTTGAGTTGGAAGGAACTGCAGATGCAGTTGGGATAGTCCCAGCCTCAACTACCTCCTCCGGCAGCTCGTTCCATACGAGAAGGTTCTCGACCCGAAACATCACCCATTCCATCTCTTCAGAGACCTTTGTTTGATCCTGACTTCGGGCGCTGCCTGTACGGAGTTTGTACGTTCTCCCCGTGACCTGCGTGGGTTTTCTCCGGGTGCTCCGGTTTCCTCCCACGCTCCAAAGACGTAGAGGTTTGTAGGAAAGTTGGCTTGGTAAATGTAAAATTGTCCCTAGTGTGTGTAGGGTTGTGTTGTGTTGATGTGCAGGGGTCACTGTTGAGTTGGAAGGAACCAGTGTGATTTAACAGGTTCTCCCATGGTAATCCCTTGTTCTCGTTGGGACGCCTGGCGTGGGACAGTGGTTGCATCCTGGTACCCTGGGTTGGTTCCACGATGGACCCAGGTCACTGGTGACCGGGGACGGGGCTGGTATCTCCCATCTTTCTGTTGGGAAAGGCATCCTTTGGTGCCCTCCACAGCGAGTCTGGAGTTTGGGGCAGGTCACTGTGTGTTGGACATTGGCTTGGACACCACTCGTGAAGCTCTCCCATGAAGGCCCCTGCTTCCTACAGGTCACCCTTCACACACAACACCCGCACTCTCCCAAGGTCCTTGTCCATCATCGCAGTGAGAGGAGATGGGCTCGCGGAGGAGGTTTCCATGGTGACGAGGTTCCTTCCCAAGCCAGTAGATCCATCAGGTTACCACTCCCACGGTCCCAGCAGCCGATTGCCAGTGTAAGTCGGCGTTTGCCCGAGAGTGTCGCGGTCCGTGTGATGTCAGGGGGGAACTCCTGGGCGGCAGGAAGCTGGCACCTGTCTCAATCCAACCAAGAGACCAAGTCCCTTCATCATCCCCATTGCTTTGGGCACCTGCCAATGAATGAACGAGGTTAGATTAGGTGCAAGGATGCAGTGGAGCAGCGGGTAGAGCTGCTGCCTCACAGCGATGCATCTCTGGAGAGAAGGAATGGGCGACGTTTCAGGTCGAGACCCGGTCTGAAGAAGGTTCTCGACCCGAAACATCACCCATTCCATCTCTACAGAGACCTTTGTTTGATCCCGACTACGGGTGCTGTCTGTACGGAGTTTGCACGTTCTCCCCGTGACCTGCGTGGGTTTTCTCCGGGCGCTCCGGTTTCCTCCCAAGCTCCAAAGATGTAGAGGTTTGTAGGAAAATTGGCTTTGGTAAATGTAAAATTGTCCCTAGTGTGTGTAGGGTTGTGTTAATGTGCAGGGGTCACTGGCCAGCATGGGCCTGGTGGGCTGAAGGGCCTGTTTCCGTGCTGTATCTCGAAACTGGGAGTGTGTCTGAGGATTTACGGTTCTGGCAAATGGCAAGGACATGGCGCAGCGGGTAGAGCTGCTGCCTCCCAGCGCCAGAGACCCGGGTTCCATCCCAACTTCGGGTGCTGTCTGTATGGAGTTTGTACGTTCTCCCCGTGACCTGTGTGGGTTTTCTCCGGGTGCTCCGGTTTCCTCCCACATTCCAAAGACATAGAAACATAGAAACATAGAAAATAGGTGCAGGAGTAGGCCATTCGGCCCTTCGAGCCTGCACCGCCATTCAATATGATCATGGCTGATCATCCAGCTCAGTAACCTGTACCTGCCTTCTCTCCATACCCCCTGATCCCTTTAGCCACAAGGGCCACATCTAACTCCCTCTTAAATATAGCCAATGAACTGGTCTCAACTACCTTCTGTGGCAGAGAATTCTACAGATTCACCACTCTCTGTGTGAAGAAATGTTTTCTCATCTCGGTCCTAAAAGACTTCCCCCTCATCCTTAAGCTGTGACCCCTGGTTCTGGACTTCCCCAACATCGGGAACAATCTTCCCGCATCTAGCCTCTCCAACCCCTTAAGAATTTTATATGTTTCTATAAGATCCCCCCTCAGTCTTCTAAATTCCAGCGAGTACAAGCCCAGTCTATCCACTCTTTCCTCATATGAAAGTCCCGCCATCCCAGGGATCAATCTGGTGAACCTTCTCTGTACTCCCTCTAAGGCAAGAACGTCTTTCCTCAGGTTAGGAGACCAAAACTGCACACAATACTCCAGGTGAGGTCTCACCAAGGCCCTGTACAACTGCAGCAGAACCTCCCTGCTCCTAAACTCAAATCCTCTTGCAATGAATGCCAACATACCATTCGCTTTCTTCACTGCCTGCTGCACCTGCATGCTTGCTTTCAATATGCGGGTTTGTAGGTTAATTGGCTTCTACAAATTGTAAATTGTCCCCAGTGTGTGTAGGATAGTGCTAGTGTATACGGGGGGGATCGCTGGGCGGCACGGACTCGGTGGGCCGAAGGGCCTGTTTCCGCGCTGTATCTCCAATGTCTAAAGTCAAACCATTCGGACGTACCCCAGCAAACAGCACCAAATATCTCAGGACAGGGATGACAAGCGGGGAGTCTGAGAGTGATGGAGCCACTATGCTGCCAGCCTGAAGACAGAGAGAAACAGACGTGTTCAACAATGAAAGAAAGATTTGCATTTCTGTAGATAGACACAAAGTTGAAGATCCCCAAACTAAATCAATCCAATCTCTCTATTTTCCTATCAACAGAATGTGTGGACTGTGCTTATATTCAATGGAATTTAGAAGGATGAGCGGGGATCTTATAGAAACATATAAAATCCTTAAGGGGTCGGAGAGGCTAGATGCGGGAAGATTGTTCCCGATGTTGGGGGAGTCCAGAACCAGGGGTCACAGCTTAAGGATAAGGGGGAAGTCTTTTAGGACCGAGATGAGAAAACATTTTTTCACACAGAGAGTGGTGAGTCTGTGGAATTCTCTGCCACAGAAGGTAGTTGAGGCCAGTTCATTGGCTATATTTAAGAGGGAGTTAGATATGGCCCTTTTTGCTAAAGGGATCAGGGGGTATGGAGAGAAGGCAGGTACAGGTTACTGAGCTGGATGATCAGCCATGATCATATTGAATGGCGGTGCAGGCTCGAAGGGCCGAATGGCCTCCTCCTGCACCTATTTTCTATGTTTCTATGTGATGTTTTGGGTCGGGACTCCAGTCTGAAGAAGGGTCTCGATCCGAAACGCCACCTATTCCTTTTCTCCACAGAGATGCTGCCTGACCCGCTGAGTTACTCCAGCACTCTGTGAAACGTCACCTATCCATGTTCTCCACAGATGCTGCCTGACCCGCTGAGTTACTCCAGCACTCTGTGTCTATATTACACTCCAGTCTTTCTGTATTTGGGTTGAGGAGGTTAAGGGCCAACTAAGCAGGGAAGGAGGTGGGCGACTCACATCCCAAATGCTGTCCAATTCAGCCCAGGTCGGGATACCATGGAGGTCAAAGCTCATATGATCTGCAATTAAAAGAAAGATCAGCAGCTGGTGATGGGCGTTGTAAGAGGTCTCTTGTGTTGTCAGCTGGGTGTTAGCGGGTCGCACATTCACCCCCTGAGTTAGATGGACCAAGAGGTGTCCAGAGGCAACGGCAGGCACTGTAGAAATGCACATTAAGGGTGTAGAAAAGATTCTCCAAGATGAATCGAGTGCCTGATCTGTCGGGAGAAGTTGTGCAGGCTTGGATTGTATTCCTTGGTTCAGTTCAGTTTAGTTATTGTCATGTGTACCGAGGTACAGTGAAAGGCTAAACTAAAAGTCTAGTTTAGAGATACAGCGCGGAAACAGGCCCTTCGGCCCACCGGGTCCGCGCCGACCAGCGATCCCCGCACACTAACACTATCCTACACCCACTAGGGACAATTTTTTACATTTACCAAGCCAATTAACCTACAAACCTGCACTTCTTTGGAGTGTGGGAGGAAACCGAAGATCTCGGAGAAAATAGACAATAGGTGCAGGAGGTGGCCATTCGGCCCTTCGAGCCAGCACCGCCATTCAATGTGATCATGGCTGATCATTCTCAATCAGTACCCCGTTCCTGCCTTCTCCCCGTACCCACGCAGGTCACTGGGAGAACGTACAAACTCCGTACAGACGGCGCCTGTCGTCGGGATGGAACCCGGGTCTCCGGCGCTGCATTCGCTGTAAGGCGGCAACTCTACCGCTGCGACCGCCCACATTAGTGGAGGAGGAGGATGAGGGGTGATCTTGCAGGAGTTGTACAAAATCGTGAGGGGAATAGAAAGGGTGAATCCCGAGTCTTTTACCCCCTGGATAGGGGGAACAAGAACCCTAGGACATGGGTTCAAGGTGAGAGGGGACAATTTAATATTTAATAGTGTGTTGCCAGGACCCGAGGATCAGACCTATAGGGAGAGGTTGAGCAGGTTAGGACTCTATTCCTTGGAGCGCAGGTAGATGAGAGGTGAGACGTGTACACAATCATGAGGGGAATAGATCGGGTAGATGCACAGAGACTTTTACCCAGAGTAGGGGCATCGGGAACCAGAGGACAAAGGTTTAAGGTGAAGGGGAAAAGATTTAATTGGAACCTGAGGAGAAACTTTTTTTCTACACAAAGGGCGGTGGGTGTACGGAATGAGCTGCCGGAGGAGGTCGTTGAGGCAGGGACTATCGCCATGTTTAAGACTGATAACAAATCTATTGATACTTGCCCTGGTTCAGCCTAACACTCATTTCTTCAATCTCCTCCTTCAGTTGGTTTACTTCTGCTTCCAATTCCCTGTTTCTGTCGCTGGCTTCAACCAGGAGCCTGTAGTGAGAGAAAGAGGAGGGGCGGGAAATTGTTAGAGTATAAAGAGGATGGACACAAAAAGCTAGAGTAACTCAGCGGGTCAGGCAGCATCTGTGGAGAACATGGATAGGTGACGTTTCACAGAGTGCTGGAGTAACTCAGCAGGTCAGGCAGCATCTCTGGAGAACATGGATAGGTGATGTTTTGGGTCGAGACTCTTCTTCTTGAACCGAAACGTCACCCATTCCTTCCAGCTTTTTGTGCCTATCTTCGGTTTAAACCAGCATCTGTCGTTTTAGTTTTAGAGATACAGTGCGGAAACAGGCCCTTCGGCCCACCGAGTCCGCGCCGACCAGCGATCCCCGTACATTAACACTATCCTACACACACTAGGGGCATTTTTACATTTGCCCAGCCAATTAACCTACATACCTGTACGTCTTAGGAGTGTGGGAGGAAACCGAAGATCTCGGAGAAAACCCACGCAGGTCACGGGGAGAACGTGCAAACTCCGTACAGACGGCGCCTGTAGTCAGGATCGAACCCGAGTCTCTGGCGCTGTGAGGCAGCAACTCTACCGCTGCGCCACCTGTATCTAATTGGGAACTTTATCCTATCCATTCCCTCTCCAGATGCGGCTTGACCCGCTGGTTCCTTCAGCACTTTGTATTTAGCTTTGTATTCCAGCATCTGCAGTTCCTTGTGCGGCTGGGCTGCTGTAGATCACGGGCAGGTTCAGATTCCCGTGGATAGTTTTGCTTACCGCTCAGTTGCAGTGTCATCGGTCTTTGCTTTGAGAAGCTGGTCTTCACTGTTGCCCCGCGGGGCGAGACCGGTCCCCGGTAACCACGACCCAGCCGGAGCTGCAGCCTGAGCGTGTTGGACAAGCAGATCCTGAAGAGAGGAAATGGAAGGGTGCTGCAGGTTTAGGGTGGATGGACACACGAGCAGTGCCAACCTTGCAGGAGTTCATCAACTGCCAAGCTTCGTCCTCCCTCTCTTTTCCTGCTTTCTCCCCCCCCCCCCCCCCGGATCAGTCTGAAGTCCAACCATCTGCCTAACGACACCCCCCCCCATGTTGTATCCACCTATCACTCACCAGCCTTTGTCCTGCCCCTCCTCTCTGCCAGCTTTCTCCATCCTCCCATCCACCGCCACACTCCGCATGAAGAAGGGACCATAGCCGAAAACGTCACCTATCCATGTTCTCCACAGATGCTGCCTGACCCACTGAGTTACTCCAGCACTCTGTGAAACGTCACCTATCCATGTTCTCCACAGATGCTGCCTGACCCGCTGAGTTACTCCAGCACTTTGTGTCTTGTTTTGTAAACCAGCATCTGCAGTTTAGTTTATTGTCATGTGTAACGAGGTACAGTGAAAAAGCTTTTGTTGCGTGCTAACCAGTCAGCGGAAAGACAATACATGATGGCAATCGAGCCATTTACAGTGTACAGATATATGACAGGGGGCACTCCTAAGGACCCTCTACAACACGGTGGTTGCATCGGCCATCTTCTATGGAGTGGTCTGCTGGAGCAGCAGCATCTCAGCGGTGGAAGGGGAAGAGACTCGACAAGCTGGTCAGGAAGGCCAGCTCTGTCCTGGGTTGCCCCCTCGACTCAGTGCAGGCGGTGGGAGAGAGGAGGATGATGGCAAAGCTAACATCGCTGCTGGGCAACGACTCCCACCCCATGCTGGACACTGTCACTGCACTGAGTAGCTCCTTCAGTGACAGACTCCTTCACCCCAAGTGCGTGAAGGAGTGATATGGGAGGTCCTTCCTCCCCGCTGCTGTGAGACTGCACAACCAGCACTGCTCCCAGCAGACCAGTCAACAATAACAGCTAAGGAACACACTGAAAACTGATGACAAATTTATCCTTGTCTTTACTTCTATTGGTAATGAATGATCTCTTGCGATCCACTTTGCTGCTGTAACACTGTAAATTTCCCCGGTGTGGGACGAATAAAGGAATATATTATTATTATTATTATTATAACATTCAGTGCAAGGTGAAGCCAGTAAAACTGCTTGTATCTGCTAGTTTCTCCATCAGTGTGGAGTAACTCAGTCAATATCTGAAGTTTATTCACAAAATGTTGGAGTAACTCAGCGGGTCAGGCAGCATCTTGGGAGGGAAGGAATGGGTGACGTTTCGGGTCGAGACCCTTCTTCAGACTGAAGAAGGGTCTCGACCCGAAACGTCACCCATTCCTTCTCTCCCGAGATGCTGCCTGACCTGCTGAGTTACTCCAGCATTTTGTGAATAAATACCTTCGATTTGTACCAGCATCTGCAGTTATTTTCTTATACAATATCTGAAGCTCCCTGTTTCCTTCAGGACTTTGCGTATAACTCATCTGTTGTCTCTGGTCTCTCTGCCACAGAAGGCACTGGAGGCCGATTCACTGGATGTTTTCGAGAGTGAGATTTAGCTCTTGGGGTTAACGGATTCAAGGGGTATGGGGAGAAAGCAGGAACGGGGTACTGATTGTGGATGATCAGCCATGATCATGTTGAATGGTGGTATTTATTCACAAAATGCTGGAGTAACTCAGCAGGTCAGGCAGCATCTCAGGAGACACGGTGGCGCAGCGGTAGAGTTGCTGCCTTACAGCGAATGCAGCGCCGGAGACTCAGGTTCGATCCTGACTACGGGCGCCGTCTGTACGGAGTTTGTACGTTCTCCCCGTGACCTGCGTGGGTTTTCTCCGAGATCTTCGGTTTCCTCCCACACTCCAAAGACGTACAGGTTTGTAGGTTAATTGACTGGGTAAATGTAAAAATTGTCCCTAGTGTGAGTAGGATAGTGTTAGTGTGTGGGGATCGCTGGGCAGCACGGACTCAGTGGGCCGAAGGGCCTGTTTCTGCGCTGTATCTCAAAAAAAACAAAAAATCAGGAGAGAAGGAATGGGTGACGTTTCGGGTCGAGACCCTTCTTCAGACATACTGTCTCGAAGGGCCGAATGGCCGTCTCCTGCACCTATTTTTCTGTGTTTCCTTCTCTCTCTCCTCCAAATGCCCCTTGTGTTGAGCGTCGCAGTTTCGGGACCCGACACACGATGGCGCTGCAGACCCGCATGACAGGGTTGCAGTAGCCCTTGCCCTTCCCTAGGTGGCGGTGTACCCAGGTTACCACAAGTGAAGGCAGCGGGTAGAGCCGCTGCCTCACGGCGCCAGAGTCACGGGTTCGATCCCGACCACGGGCGCTGTCTGTGCGGAGTTTGTATGTTCACCCCGTGACCTGCATGGGTTTTCTCCAAGATCTTCCACACTCCAAACACGTGCAGGTTTGTAGGTTAATCGGCTTGGGTTTAGTTTAGTTTAGGTTAGAGATACAGCGTGGAAACAGGCCCTTCGGCCCACCAGGTCTGTGCCGGCCAGCGATCCCCGCACACTAACACTACCCTATTTTTACATATATCCAGCCAATTAACCTACATACCCGTATATAAATGCCCTGGTTATAAATATAAATTGTCCCCAGTGTGTGTAGGATGGTGTTTGTGTGCGGGGATCGCTGGTTGGCGAGGACTCAGTGGGCCGAAGGGCCTGTTTCCACATCATATCTTTAAACTAAACTAAACAACTTGAACTTCAACCAATACCTTATTCTGCTGCGTTTCACGGTTTGTATCCGCTCGTTATTACCTTTCCTGCAGCCAACAATAGACCATTGTGGGCTCCACTTTCCTTGATCATCGTTGCTGGCTTTGATCTGTCTTTTTGCGTATCTTTCATTCATTTGTTCTCTGTACCTTTTCATACCTTTCTGTTCCCTCTCCCCTGACTCTCATTCTGAAGAAGGGTCTCGACCAGAAACGTCACCTATCCATGTTCTCCACAGATGCTGCCTGACCCGCTGAGTTACTCCAGCACTCTGTGTCTGCCTCCAATGGTGGAAGAGACAGGAAGGGCCGAATGGCCCATGCCTCCCTACACCGTTCCATCGTTGCTGCCACCTTACCTCTGCGTTTGGGACAGGTTCCTCACCCTCGCCCGGGAGCTGTGACGTTCCCTCCGCTCGGCCACCTAGTCCGGTCACAGCCTCGGCCCCACCCCCCTGCCTAGAGGAAGGGGAAGAGGGAGAGACAGATCAGCCATGATTAAATGGCAGAGTAGACTTGATGGGCTGAATGGCCTATTTCCATCCCTATCACTTATGTGGCAGAGGGCTTCAGTTACTGCCGGCCTCAGTCTTGCAAATCCGTCCCCCCCCCTCCCCCTCCGTCTCTGGGGCTCCCCCTCCCCTCCCCCCCTCCCCTCCTCCCCTCCTCCCCTCCTCCCCTCCTCCCCTCCTCCCCTCCTCCCCTCCTCCCCTCCTCCCCTCCTCCCCTCCTACCCTCCTCCCCTCCTCCCCTCCCTCCCCCCCTGCGGGTTCTACACTTCTGCTTTCCCCTCCCTTGGGTGTCACGGTGGCGCAGCGGGTAGTGCTGCTGCCTCACAGCGCCAGAGACCCGGGTCTGTGCTGTCTGTACGGAGTTTGCACGTTCTCCCCGTGACCTGCGTGGGTTTTCTCCGGGCGCTCCGGTTTCCTCCCACACTCCAAAGCTGTGCTGGCTTATCGGTTAATTGGCTTCTGTGAACTGTTGCTGGTCTGTGGGGAAGAACTGGTGCCCACTCCAACGACGTGAAGCTTTGTAGGTTAATCGGCTTGGTTATAAATGTAAATTGTCCACGTCAACTAATGTAGAACTAATCGCTATTCATTCGCAAAATGCTGGAGTAACTCAGCAGGTCAGGCAGCATCTCTGGAAGATTCCCATTCCTTCTCTCCACAGATGCTGCCCGACCCGCTGAGTTACTCCAGCATTTTGTGAATAAATACCTTCGATTTGTACCAGCATCTGCAGTTATTTTCTTACACTTAGAACTAATCGCTGGTCGGCGCGGACCCGATGGGCCGAAGGGCCTGTTTCCGCGCTGTATCTCTAACCTAAGCTAAACTACTGATCTCGCAGGAAGGGGAAAGTCTCCTTACCAGGGGCCAGAGAAGGTGAAGCCAACAAAAGGCAGGTAGATTCCAGGGAGATCGCTGTGGGAGATGGGATGTGTAACCAGCTAGGAGGAAAAAACAAGCAAATCAAACCTGGTCCACCTGTGTTGCAGAGAGTTCGACCTAGAACAGTACAGACGACAGGCACACAATGCTGGAGTAACTCAGCGGGGCAGGCAGCATCTGTCTGACAGAGGATCTGACATGGACAACGCACATTGCCGCACTGGTGGGTAAGGCAAAGCAGCGCCTTTACCACCTCAGACAGCTGAGGAAATTCAGAGTGTCTCTGAGGATCCTTCAGTGCTTCTACTCTGGGGCTGTAGAGAGCATCCTGTCCGGCAACATCTCAGTCTGGTTTGGGAACAGCTCTGCCCAGGACAGGATGGCCCTGCGGAGAGTAGTGCGTTCGGCTGAACGCACCATGGGAACTACACTCGTCCCCCTGCAGGAACTATACATCAGGAGGTGCAGATCAAGAGCCAGCAACATTATGGGGGACCCCTACCACCCCAGCAACGGACTGTTCCAGCTGCTACGGTCAGGCAAACGCCTCCGCTGTCACGCTGTGAAAACGGAGAGGATGAGACGGAGTTTCTTCCCACAGGCCATCAGGACTGTTAACTTTTATAACTTCAGGGATTAAATTTTGTCTTCTCTATATTAACTTATTAACTTTATTTATATGCTGTAACTGTGCACAATCCGCAGGCATTGCCACTTTCATTTCACTGCACATCGTGTGTGTGTATGTGACAAATAAACTTGACTTGACTTGACTCTGGAGAGAAGGAATGGGTGACGTTTCGGGTCAAGACCCTTCTTAAGACCTGAAACGTCACCCATTCCTTCTCTCCAGAGATGCTGCCTGACCCGCTGAGTTACTCCACAATTTTGTGTCTATCTTTGGTTTACACCAGCATCTGCAGTTCCTTCCCACATTGAACAGCACAGGAACAGGCCCTTCGGCCCACAATGTCCATGCCAAACATGATGCCATATCCCTCTGCCTGCACATGATCCAAATCCCTCCATTCTCCACATATCCATGTGCCCGTCTAAACGCCTCTTGAATGAATGAATGAATAGGTTTATTGGCCAAGTATGTGCAGATACAAGGAATGTGCCTTGGTGCTCCGCTCACAAGTGACAACACAAACATACAGTTAACAATTAAGAATAAAGCGTAAACACATCAAAACAATAAGGATACGACATTACGGTCTAAACATGTGGGTGAAAATAAACCAGAGCAAAAAAGGGACCACAGACTTGCCACTCTGACTAAGCTCCTGACATCAGTCTGAAGAAGGGTCTCGATCCGAAACGTCACCTATCCATGTTCTCCACAGATGCTGCCTGACCCGCTGAGTTACTCCAGCACTCTGTGAAACGTCACCTATCCATGTTCTCCACAGATGCTGCCTGACCCGCTGAGTTACTCCAGCACTCTGTGAAACGTCACCTATCCATGTTCTCCACAGATGCTGCCTGACCCGCTGAGTTACTCCAGCACTCTGTGAAACGTCACCTATCCATGTTCTCCACAGATGCTGCCTGACCCGCTGAGTTACTCCAGCACTCTGTGAAACGTCACCTATCCATGTTCTCCACAGATGCTGCCTGACCCGCTGAGTTACTCCAGCACTCTGCGTCTACCTGCTTGGTTCTGATTACTCACCTGAGCGCTGAAGGTCTCTTCCTCCACATCGAAGTTTGAGGTGTCCGTGGGACTGGAGACGTTGGGGAGGAAGGGGGCCGCTCCCCGGCCAAGGTGGTCCCACGCGACGCCGCTGAAGAAGGGGTGTAGGGTGAAGTCCTGCAACCCCCTCCCACCCAGACGCTCCTCCCTGGTACAAACCAGCTCCTGGATGAATCTCCTCGCCTCGTCCGTTACCTCCCACTCCGAATCTGGGAAGCGAAAGCTCTCCTGAAGGAATGGGGGGGGGGGGGGGTGAAACAAGAAGGGTGACATGGTGGCCGGCATACTGGTATCGCTGCTACCTCACCGCGCCAGAGACCCCAGTTCGATCCCGACCTCGGGCGCTGCCTGTGCGGAGTTTGCACGTTCTCCCCGTGACCGCGTGGGTTTTCTCCGGTTCCCTCCCACACTCCGAGGACGTGCAGATTTGCCGGTTAATTGGCCCTCTGTACATTGCCCGTGATGTGTAGGGAGTGGATGGGAAAGTGGGTTAGCATGGCACGGGTGGTCGCTGGTGGGCGTGGACTCTGTGGGCCGAAGGGCCTGTTTCCACGCTGTGTCTCTAAGCTCCAACAGGAGAACCAAGCCCAAGGTAGATACTAACGGCTGGAGTAACTCAGCGGGACTGGCAGTGACCCAGTCTGAAGGAGGGTCTCACGATACGACATCAATCAGTATCTGTGGAGATGGCATTTGTGGAGAGGGAAACATAGTGATACAGTGTGGAAACAGGCCCTTCGGCCCAACTTGCCCATACTGGCCAACATGTCCCAGCTACACTAGTCCCACCTGCCCGCATTTGGCCCATATCCCTCCAAACCTGTCATATCCATGTACCTGTCTAACTATTTCTTAAACATTGGGATAGTCCCAGCCTCAACTACCTCCTCCGGCAGCTCGTTCCATTCACCCACCACCCTCTGTGTGAAAAGGTTACCCCTCAGATTCCTATTAAATCTTTTCCCCTTCACCTTGAACCTGTGTCCTCTGGTGTGGAAGGAACTAGCTGGAATAACTCAGCGGGTCAGGCAGCATCTCTGGAGAGAAGGAATGGGTGACGTTTTGGGTCGAGACCCTTCTTCAGGCTGAGAGTCAGGGGAGAGGGAAGTGAGAGAGATAGACGGTGATGTGGAGAGATATTGAACAAATGAATGAAAGATCTGCAAACAAAGTCACGATGATGATGGAAACAGGCAATTGTTGGCAGTGAAGTGGTTGAGTGGGCCACAATAACATTTGCAGATATTTGGAGAACGACATGGATAGGTAAGGTTAGAAACATAGAAAATAGGTGCAGGAGTAGGCCATTCGGCCCTTCGAGCCTGTACGCACCGCCATTCAATATGATCATGGCTGATCATCCAACTCAGTAACCTGTACCTGCCTTCTCTCCATACCCCCTGATCCCTTTAGCCACAAGGGCCACATCTAACTCCCTCTTAAATATAGCCAATGAACTGGCCTCAACTACCTTCTGTGGCAGAGAATTCCACAGATTCACCACTCTCAGTGTGAAAAGAAACGTTCTCATCTCGGTCCTAAAAGACTTCCCCCTTATCCTTAAACTGTGACCCCTTGTTCTGGACTTCCCCAACATCGGGAACAATCTTCCTGCATCTAGCCTGTCCAACCCCTTAAGAATTTTGTAAGTTTCTGTAAGATCCCCCCTCAATCTTCTAAATTCCAGTGAGTACAAGGTTGATAAGGAAATGCAAGTCAATGGGATTAGTGTGGATGGGGCACCTTGGTCAGTGTGGACAAGATGGGCTGAAGGGCCTGTGATGGATGAATGCTGTGCGGCTTAGTGACTTGCCCTGTGATGGATGATGTTCCCATAGGTCCTCGACAGAGAGTGATGGTAGAAGGGCGTTTGTCCAAACAGCATCTCGTAGGCACATACCCCCAGGGACCACCAGTCACTCTCCACCCCATACGTTGCTGAAGGGTCTTCCAGAGCTTGCAGGATCTCCGGGGAGATGTAGTCCGGGGTCCCGACCACCACAGCTGTCCGCACCTGGGCCAGGAATTAAACGTCAGTCCCCATTGCCCCTCACACCGGCGAACATCGAACAGGAGACACCAGGCGCTGGAGTAACTCAGCGGGTCAGGCAGCGTCTCTGGAGAACATGGATAGGTGACGTTTCACAGAGTGCTGGAGTAACTCAGCGGGTCAGGCAGCGTCTCTGGAGAACATGGATTGGTGACGTTTCACGGAGTGCTGGAGTAACTCAGCGGGTCAGGCAGCATCTCTGGAGAGAAGGAATGGGTGACGTTTCGGGTCGAGACCCCTCTTCAGACTGGCGTCAGGGGAGGGGGCGGGACAAAGATAGGATGTAGTCGGAGACGGGAAGACTAGTGGGAGAACTGGGAAGGGGGAGGGGAGAGAGAGGGAAAGCAGGGACTATCTGAAGTTAGAGAAGTCAATGTTCATACCGCTGGGGTGTAAACTACCCAAGCGAAATATGAGGAGCTGTTCCTCCAATTTGCGCTGGGCCTCACTCTGACAATGGAGGAGGCCCAAGACAGAAAGGTCAGATTGGGAACATAGAACAGTGCAGTCTGAAGAAGGCCCTCGACCCAAAACGTCACCCATTCCTTCTCTCCAGAGATGCTGCTGGGTTACTCCAGCATTTTGTGTCTACCGTAGACACAAGTACAGCACAGGAACAGGCCGCTCGGCCCACAGGCCGCTCGGCCCACAACTCTACTATATCCGACGTACAGTGTCCATGGTGCGGACTCCTGTGTATCGGCGAGACCAAGCGCGGGCTGGGCAACCATTTCGCTGAACACCTCCGCTCAGTCCGCCTAAACCTACCTGATCTCCCGGTTGCCAAACACTTTACCTCCCCCTCCCACTCCCACACTGACCTTTCTGTCCTGCGCCTCCTCCATTGTCAGTGTGAGGCCCAGCGCAAATTGGAGGAACAGCACCTCATATTTCACTTGGGGAGCTTACACCCCAGGGGTATGAACATTGACGTCTCTAACTTCAGATAGTCCTTGCTTCCCCTCTCTCTCCATCCCCTCCCCAGCCATAGTCCTCTTGCTAATTTCACCATTTGTTGGCACTTAGCACGTGAACCAAACTGGATTAGTTAGTGTAGGAAGGAACGTCCGATCGATGCTGGTTTACACTGAAGATGGACACAAAAAGAATTTAGAAGGATGAGAGGGGATCTTATCGAAACGTATAAGATTATTAAGGGGTTGGACACGTTAGAGGCAGGAAACATGTTCCCAATGTTGGGGGAGTCCAGAACCAGGGGCCACAGTTTAAGAATAAGGGGTAGGCCATTTAGAACAGAGATGAGGAAAAACTTTTTCAGTCAGAGAGTTGTGAATCTGTGGAATTCTCTGCCTCAGAAGGCAGTGGAGGCCAATTCTCTGAATGCATTCAAGAGAGAGCTAGATAGAGCTCTTAAGGATAGCGGAGTCAGGGGGTATGGGGAGAAGGCAGGAACGGGGTACTGATTGAGAATGATCAGCCATGATCACATTGAATGGCGGTGCTGGCTCGAAGGGCCGAATGGCCTCCTCCTGTACCTATTGTCTATTGTCTAAAAAGCTGGAGTAACTCAGCGGGTCAGGCATCAGCTCTGGAGAGAAGGAATGGGTGACGTTTCGGGTTGAGACCCATCTTCAGACTCTGGTGTGGGAATAGTTAGCCCAGTCTGACCCTGGTTGTCCAAGGTTAGTAACCAAGTGTGCTCTACTCACCTGGCCCTCACTGTTCAACCTCAGACAGGAGCCAAAGTCGGCCAGTCTGACGTGTCCATGGACATCGAGCAGAATATTATCAGGCTTCACGTCCCTTGGAAAAGGAATAAATAATCAGCCAGAGGTTTAGTTTAGTTTAGAGACGCAGCGCAGAAACAGGCCCTTCGGCCCACCGAGTCCGTGCCGACGAGGGAGGGGGAGGGAGGGGGAGGGAGGGGGAGGGGGGGGAGGAGGGGGAGAGAGAGGGGGAGAGGGAGAGAGAGGGAGGGAGAGAGAGAGAGAGAGGGAGAGAGAGAGAGAGAGAGAGAGAGAGAGAGAGAGAGAGAGAGAGAGAGAGAGAGAGAGAGAGAGAGAGAGAGAGAGAGAGAGAGAGAGAGAGAGAGAGAGAGAGAGAGAGAGAGAGAGAGAGAGAGAGAGAGAGAGAGAGAGAGAGAGAGAGAGAGAGAACAGACAGGACAGACAGGACCCAGACAGGACACGACAAGACCAGACAGGACACAGACAAGACCAGACAGGACCAAGACACAGACAAGACACAGACAAGACACAGACCAGACCCAGACAAGACACAGACCAGACACAGACAAGACACAGACCAGACCCAGACAAGACAAGACCAGACCCAGACAAGACACAGACAAGACCCAGACAAGACAAGACCAGACCCAGACAAGACAAGACCAGACCCAGACAAGACAAGACAAGACAAGACCAGACCCAGACAAGACCCAGACAAGACAAGACCCAGACAAGACAAGACCCAGACAAGACAAGACCCAGACCCAGACACAGACAAGACCCAGACCCAGACCCAGACAAGACAAGACAAGACAAGACAAGACAAGACCCAGACAAGACAAGACCCAGACCCAGACCCAGACAAGACAAGACCCAGACCCAGACCCAGACAAGACAAGACCCAGACCCAGACCCAGACAAGACAAGACCCAGACCCAGACCCAGACAAGACAAGACCCAGACCCAGACCCAGACAAGACAAGACCCAGACCCAGACCCAGACAAGACCCAGACCCAGACAAGACCAAGACCCAGACCCAGACAAGACAAGACAAGACAAGACAATTAACCTGCACGTCTTTGGAGTGTGGGAGGAAACCGAAGATCTCGGAGAAAACCCACGCAGGTCACGTGGGAGAACTCACTGGAGTTTAGAAGGTTGAGGGGGGACCTCATTGAAACTTACCGAATAGTGAGCGGCCCGGATAGAGTGGCTGTGGAGAGCATGTTTCCACTAGTGGGTCACAGTTTAAGGATAAGGGGGAAGTCTTTTAGGACCGAGATGAGAACGTTTTTTTTCACACAGAGAGTGGTGAATCTGTGGAATTCTCTGCCACAGAAGGTAGTTGAGGCCAGTTCATTGGCTATATTTAAGAGGGAGTTAGATGTGGCCCTTGTGGCTAAAGGGATCAGGGGGTATGGAGAGAAGGCAGGTACGGGATACTGAGTTGGATGATCAGCCATGATCATATTGAATGGCGGTGCGTACAGGCTCGAAGGGCCGAATGGCCTACTCCTGCACCTATTTTCTATGTTTCTATGTTTCTATGAGAGACTAGGACCAGAATTAAAGGACGTTCCTTTAGGAAGGAGAGGGGGAGAAATTTCTTTATCAGAGTGTGGTGAAGCTGTGGAATTCATTGCCTCAGATGGAGGTGGAGGCCATCATTGGGTATTTTAAAACGGAGATTGATAGATATTTGATCAGTACGGTGTCAGGGGTTATGGGGAGGAGGCAGGAGAATGGGGTC
>NC_135993.1:1986840-2006840 GCF_053455715.1 Rhinoraja longicauda
AAACCCCATTCTCCTGCCTTCTCCCCATAACCCCTGACACCCGCACTAATCAAGAATCTATCTATCTCTGCCTTAAAAATATCCACTGACTTGTGGCCTCCACAGCCTTCGGTGGCAAAGAATCCCACAGATTCACCACCCTCTGACTAAAGAAATTCCTCCTCATCTCCTTCCTAAATGAACGTTCTTTAATTCTGAGGCTGTGCCCCTCTAGTCCTAGACTCTCCCACTAGTGGAAACATCCTCTCCACATCCACTCTATCCAGGCCGCTCACTATTCTGTACGTTTCAATGAGGTCCCCCCCCTCGCAGAGGGAAGGAGAGGATGTTTCCATTAGTGGGAGAATCTAGAACTGGAGGTCATCTAGATAGATTCTTGATCAGTGCGGGTGTCAGGGGTTACGGGGAGAAGGCAGGAGAATGGGGTTAGGAGGGAGAGATAGATCGGCCATGATTGAATGGCGAGTAGACTTGATGGGCCGAATGGGCCTAATTCTTCTCCTATCTCTCTCTCTCTCTCTCTCTCTCTCTCTCTCTCTCTCTCTCTCTCTCTCTCTCTCTCTCTCTCTCTCTCTCTCTCTCTCTCCTCCCTCTCTCTCTCTCTCTCTCTCTATCTCCCTCTCTCTCTCTCTCTCTCTCTCTCTCTCTCTCTCTCTCTCTCTCTCTCTCTCTCCCTCCCTCTCTCTCTCTCCCCTCTCTCTCTCTCTCTCCTCCTTCTCACTATTTTTGGCATTCTTTCCAGGGCGAGGAGAGGCCGCAGAGAAAGCCGCCAAGCCAGGCAGCCCTGACCTTTCCGTTGTCGTGACCTTTCCCCGTGACAACCAGGAAGTGGCCGGATGGCAACTGACCTCACCAAGATGGACGCCGCTTCCCCCCCCCCCCCCCCCCTTCCTCTGGGGCAGCGAACCGGTCTCCTGTAAAGGGAAGGTGCCCCTGGAAATGGTGGCGAAAGATTGATATAGATCTCTCCAGTCCTCTCCTCTCCAACAACCTCCCTCAACTTCCAACTTGGCTCCATTTTCCTGTGGGCCTTCCATCGTCTCACGTGGTCCATGGTTCGAGCTCCACGCCAGGACTCCAGTACCTAACCCAGGCCGACTGTGGGAGGCACTGACTATGAACGCTGAACCAAAGATCTGGGGCTCTCTCTCGATCTTGTAAAGATCGCAGTGAAATTTAACGAAGAGACAAGATTTCAGTACGTGGGATTGTTGCCGTTATAGATCTGAATGGTGGCCTCCTATGTGTAGACGTTCTGTTTAAACCAGCATCTGCAATTCCTTCCCTACACAGAAGGAGGCCATTTGGCCATCATTGCTTTCCTCTCTCTCCACCCCTCCACCATCTTAGTTATCCTGATTAAATGTTGCTGATTGTAAGCCTGGTTGTCATCTTCCCCCCTCAGCTAACAATGACCCACTCCACACTTCCTTATCATGTCTGAAGAAGGGTCTCGGCCCGAAACGTCACCCCATTCCTTCTCTCCAGAGATGCTGCCTTTTTAAAAAATATTTTATTTAAATTTTAACAGAACCCATACGTTATACATTTTACATTCCTTAGTAAACAATAGTCACTGACCTATAACTTCGATTATACACGTATTGTTCTGTATTTTCTCACCTCCCCCCCACCCCCCCCCCCCCCCCACCCCCCCCACCCCCCCCCCCCACCCCCCCCTCCCCCCCACCCCCCCACCCCCCCCCCCCCACCCCCCCCACTCCCCAGTTCAAAAGAAGGAAAAGAAAAAGCAGAAGAAAGAAAGAAAAAGAAAAACCTGGAGTCCCGAGGGAGTCACTTCCGAGTAGTTTCTTTTTAAATTCTTGTTAGGTATCAAAGCAATCCTGAATTTAACTACTTCCTATTCTTAATCCTAGCTTTGCCATGAATGGGTTCCACACCTTCAAAAAGAAGTCATATCCATTTCTCAGATTATACGTTGCTTTTTCTAATGGGATACAACTCCGCATTTCTGCATGCCATCTTTCAAATCTTATTTCATTTTGTTCTTTCCATGTGACCGCAACACATTTTTTTGCTACTGCTAATGATATTTTGAGAAATCTTTCCTGATGTTTATCCAAATTAGCTTTGGTATTATTCCTTTTGTATCTCCTAGCAAAAAACAACCTTGAATCCATTGGTATGATCTTATTCATCAATTGATCTAAAAACTTTTTTAGGTCTTGCCAAAAAGGAATTACCTTCTGACATGCCCATGTAGAGTGTATAAAAGTGCCCACGTCTTGGTTGCATCTAAAACACCTTTCAGATGAGTTTGGTTTAAATTTATTTAATTTTTCCGGGGTTAAATATAGTTGCTGCAAAAAATTATACTGTACTAAGCTGTATCTCACATTAATAGTATTTTTCATACTATCTAAACACAGTCTTTCCCAACTTGGTTCATCAATAATAATATTAAAATCTGTTTCCCATCTTTGTCTTGCTTTATGAGTTCCTATCTTTGGACTAGATATCTGTAGTAGTTTATACATTGATGATATAAATTTTTTCATTCCCTTGCCCTGAATCAAGGATTCGATTCCTTTAATCTGAAATAGAGACATTGAATTACCTAACTTTTCCCTTAAAAAAGATTGTAATTGATAATAGAAAAAAATACTATTCCCTGGAATTTGATATTTATTTCTCAATTGCGAAAATGTCAAAAATAATTCCCTTCATAGCAGTCTCCTATATTTTTAATACCCTTCTGTTCCCAGAGTTGTAGTATTTGATTATTCCAAGCAAACGGCAATAATCCATTTTTTACTAATGGAGTTTAGCTATTAAGAAAATCTTTTATCCTTAACTTTAACTGTTTTCAACAATGTATTAATTAAATGTTTTAGCAAAGGTGACTCTTTATCCTTAACTAATAGCTTCGCTTCCCATTTATATATAAATTCTTCTGGACAAGATTCTTTTATTTTATCCATTTCAATTTTAACCCATGCTGTTTTTCCACCCTCTTGATAAAAGGATGAAATAAAACTCATTTGTGCTGCCAGATAGTAATTTTTAAAATTTGGTAATTGCAATCCACCTAATTCAAATTTCCATGTTAATTTTTCCAGAGACACTCTTGGCATTTTACCTTTCCAAAGAAAATTCCTCACAGTTTTGTTCAATTCTTGAAAAATTTATTTGGCAAAGGTATAGGCAGTGTTGAAAATAAATACTGTATCCTCGGAAAAATATTCATCTTAATACAATTCACTCTCCCTATCAATGTAATTGGAAGATTCATCCATTCTTCAGGTCCTCATCTATTTTTTTTATTAGTGGTTTATAATTTAATTTATACAAATTATTTAACTTATTATCTACATTAACTCCTAAAAACTTAATGCCTTCTTTTTGCCATTTAAACTGACTTTCTCTTTTACATTGATCATAATTGCCTTCAACAAGAGGCATTATTTCAGTTTATCTTTATTAATTTTATATCCTGATACTTTCCCATATTCTTCCAGTCTGAAATATAATTTTCTTAAGGATTCCAATGTCTAGTAAGACAAATTAAGACATCATCAGCAAATAAAGTAATTTTGTGATCTTCCTGATTAACTTTAAATCCTTTAATATCTAAATCTGATCTTATTAGTTCTGCCAGAGGTTCAATGGCCAATACAAATAAAGCCGGTGACAAGGGACATCCCTGTCTACTAGATCTTTCCAAATTAAATGATTGAGAAGATTGGCCATTTGTCACCACTTTGGCTTTAGGTTGTTTATAAAGAGCTTTTACCCAGTTAATGAAACCATTTCCTAATCGGTACTTCTCTAATACTTTAAATAAAAATCCCATTCTAACCTATCAAACGCCTTTTCAGCATCTAAAGCAACTGCTACGCTCAATTCCTTTCTTTTCTGTGCTAAATGTAAAATACTTATAAATCTTGCTACATTATCAGATATTTTCCTTTTTTTTGACAAATCCAGTTTGGTCCTCTTTAACCAGCTTCGGTAAATATTCTGCCAATCTCCTTGCTAAAAGTTTAGCAACTATTTTATAATCTGCATTCAACAATGGATATTGGTCTATAAGAAGATGCATTTAAAGGGTCTTTCCTTTTTTTTAAATTACAGTTATAATTGCCAATGAGAAGGATCTGGTAATGTAGAAGTTTTTTCCGCTTGATGTATCACTTCCATAAATACTGGTAACAACAAATCTTAAATTTTTTATAGAACTCAGGCGGAAAACCATCTTCCCCTGGAGATTTATTACTTGGTAAAGAATATAATACTTCCTCCACCTCTCTCAAAGTAAAGAGGCATTTAGTCCCATCTGCTCCTCATTAGAGATTGTTGGTAATTGTATCTTGGATAAAAAATTATTTATCTTAATTTCATCCTTTTCAGATTCAGAATGGTACAGATTAGTGTAGAATTGCTTAAATACCTCATTGATTTCTCTAGGTTTATAAGTAATAATGTTCTGATCTGTTCTAATTGAATTTATTGTTCTTGATATTAGTTCTTCTTTCAGTTGCCATGCCAATACCTTGTGGGCTCTTTCTCCTAATTCATAATATCTTTGGTTAGTTCGTAATATTAGTTTTTCTGTTCTGTGAGTATGTAAAGTATTGTATTGAAAATTTTTTATTTGCAAGTTGTGTTTTTTTTGTATCTGAAGAAGTTTTCTGTAGGTCTTTTTCTAATACGGTGATTTCTTTTTCTAATCTTTCAGATTCCTTCCTATAGTCTTTCTTTATCTTAGATGAGTAGCTTATAATTTGGCCTCTCAAATAAGCCTTCATTGCATCCCATACAATAAATTTATCATCCACTGAATTTAAATTTGTCTCCAGAGATGCTGCCTGACCCACTGTGTTACTCCAGCACTTTGTGTCTCTCTTTGGCGCATTGTGTCTATGTTGGCTAACAAGAGAGCATGTCCCAGTCTTTAATATAAACTTATCAGGAGTAGACGAGGACATTCGATTCAATTTGAGATACCAGCTACCAAGACAGATGTGTACATCAACACATTCTTCCCTCTCACAATTAAAGCATGGAATAGTCTTCACCCTACTGTAGTCACTCAACCAGACACAATTACATTGAAGGCAGCTCTTCGCCAAGAAGCCCTCCACCTCCAGTTTAAATTCCATTTGCAATACTTTGGAGGACCAAGAACCAAGAACTTAAGTTAATTAAAACATCAGTCCGACTCCTAACGCCACCCATTCCTTCTCTCCAGAGATGCTGCCTGTCCCGCTGAGTTACTCCAGCATTTTGTGTCTATCTTTAACTTAAGTTAAAGCTTCCTACTTAGTAACCTCTCTGTTCAACAAAATACCTGTTAACCCAGGATCCGATTGTTCAGAAAACCAATTCTTACACCCCAGCGGTATGAATATTGACTTCTCCAACTTCATTTAACCCTTGCTTTCCCTCTCTCCCCCTCTCTCCCCCTCTCTCCCCCTCTCTCCCCCTCTCTCCCCCTCTCTCCCCCTCTCTCCCCCTCTCTCCCCCTCTCTCCCAGTTCTACTGCCCCCCTGATTAAATATTACTGATGTTATCACCTCACCCTCACCTAACAATGAACCGTTCCACATTTCCTTATCAGCATCTGCTTAGATTTATTGTTTTCACACCTAATCGTTCCGTATCTCTAGTTTCCCCCTCTTCGGATCTCGACCCGAAACGTCCCCCATTCCTTCTCTCCAGAGACGCTGCCTGTCCCGCTGAGTTACTCCAGCATTCTTGTGTCTGTCCTCTACACTGTTCTGATGTTCAAGTATAGTTCCTTCCCCACTGGTGTTCCAGAAACAGACGAGGTGTTGCAAACCCAAACTCTCTCCCCCAGCCCGGCTGTGATCCATTCACACGGTCCCACAGGCGGTATGGGCTACGTGCAGGCAGGTCGTGCGGGGACCATGGTTTGGCTCACACATTGTGGGCCGAACGGCCTGTTCCTGCGCTGTACTGTTTCTACGTTCCAGACGTAACTGGTGGAACTGAGCATTTTTGGAGATGGTCCCCAAGACTGACGATGAAATGGCTTCTATTTCCAATGAAAAGCTCTTTAAATCGTGATTACAACCCATAGTTATTCGGCTTGCATTGGCACGACTTTCTGTGGCAAGCTGGCTCTGTTTCCTGAGGCTGCTTGTTATAGTCTTGAATGTTGAATCGTGAGCTCACCCTCGCGGTCCGAGACCCTTCATTCAGTTCTGAACTTCCTCACCTGTTTTAACAAGCGACAGACACAAAGTGTTGGAGTAACTCAGCGGGACAGGCAGCATCTCTGGAGAGAAGGAATGGGTGACGTTTCAAATCTCTACCCGAAACGTCACCCATTCCTTCTCTCCAGAGATGCTGCCTGTCCCGCTGAGTTCCTCCAGCACTTTGTGTCTATCTTCGGTTTAAAGCAGCATCTGCAGTTCCTTCCTACACCACCTGTTTTAACATTTCTTTGGTTAAAGCGAGCATTAGTGTCGTGGGAGATTTAAAGCCAAAGTGGGGATGGCAGCGGGTAGAGCTGCTGCCTCACAGCGCCAGAGTCCCGGGTGCTGTCCGTACGGAGTTTGCACGCTCTCCCCGTGACCTGCGTGGGTTTTCTCCGGGTGCTCCGGTTTTCTCCCACGCTCCAGGTTTGGAGGTTAATTGGCCTCAGTAAAATTGCCCCTGTTGTGTAGAGAAGTGGAAAAGATTTAAAAGGAATCTGAGGGGTAACGTTTCCCCACCCAGAGGGTGGTGGGTGTACAGAATGAACTGCTAGAGGAGGTAGTTGAGGCTGGGACTATCCCAGGTGTTTAAGGATCTCTGATGCTGTAAGGCTAGAACTCTACCACAGTGTCGCCCAAATTGGAATAAAGTTATTACACCGAAGCTGGTCAAAAATATGTGGTAGGAACCGTAGACTCTGGTTTAAACCGAAGAGAGACACAAAATGCTGGAGTAACTCAGCAGGACAGGCAGCATCTCTGGAGAGAAGGAATGGGTGACGTTTCAGGTCGAGACCCTTCTTCATACCCGACGAATTCAAGAGAGGGTTAGATACAGCTCTTGGGGCATGACATCTAAAGGTGAAGCATGTGACTACACTACGGTGTCGCTGGCTGGATTTCCCCCGCATGCTCCGGTTTCCTCCCTCAAACACGTGCTGTTTCGTAGGTTAAATGACCACTGTAAATTGCCCCTAGTGCATGTGGGTGTTAGGGGATTCTACGGAGAGTTTTGAAAGATTGAATGTTTGAAAGATGCTACGTGGAAACAGCCCATCGAGTCCACAACGACCATCGATCAACTGCTCACACCAGTTCTGGATAGAGCTCCTAAAGATAGCAGAGTCAGGGGTACGGGGAGAAGGCAGGAACGGGGTACTGATTGTGGATGATCGACCATGATCTTATTGAATGGCAGTGCTGGCTCGAAGGGCCGAATGGCCTCCTCCTGCACCTATTTTCTATGTTTCGATTTGCCGATTTAGTTTCGAGTTGCAGCTGGGATTCGGCCCATCGAGTCCACACTAACCACCGATCACCCACTCACTAATTCTATGTTTTCACACTTTTGTGTCTTACGCACTAGAGGGAATTCACAGAAGCCAATTAACCCACAAACCTGCACGTCTTTGGAGTGTAGGAGGAGACGTTGTGAGCCTGTGGAATTCTCCGCCTCAGAAGGCAGTGGAGGCCAATTCTCTGAATGCATTCAAGAGAGAGCTGGATGGAGCTCTTAAGGATAGCGGAGTCAGGGGGTATGGGGAGAAGGCAGGAACGGGGTACTGATTGAGAATGATCAGCCATGATCACATTGAATGGCGGTGCCGGCTCGAAGGGCCGAATGGCCTCCTCCTGCACCTATTGTCTATTCACAAAATGCTGGAGTAACTCAGCAGGTCAGGCAGCATCTCAGGAGAGAAGGAATGGGTGACGTTTCGGGTCGAGACCCTTCTTCAGACTATTGTCTATTGTCTATTGAGACCGGAGTGCCCGGAGAAAACTCACGGGGAGAACGTACAAACCCCATGGTCGGAAACTCTGCCTCTGCCCCATCATCTGAGGAGATTGCGGGCAGTGTTTTAAACACACGGCTGGCGAGAGTGGAATAAAGTTATCAGCCAGTAGGAGGTTCTCTCTCCTGAGATGCTGCCTGACCTGCTGAGTTACTCCAGCATCTTGTGAAATAAAAGCCAGCAGGAGGAGCTCTACGTCCACAATTCCACAAAACCTTTTTAAAAATAAGTTTTGCAAGAAATTTAAACTTGAAATTTAATTTTAAGCTTAAACGCGATCGTGACAGAGAAGGAAAAGGTACAGAGAACACGTGGATGAAAGGTGTACAACAGGACTAATCAAGGGGAGCAACGATGGAAAGAACGGAGACGAGGGAAAACCTTTTCAGTCAGAGAGTTGTGAATCTGTGGAATTCTCTGCCTCAGAGGGCAGTGGAGGCCAATTATCATATCATATCATATATATACAGCCGGAAACAGGCCTTTTCGGCCCTCCAAGTCCGTGCCGCCCAGCGATCCCCGCACATTAACACTATCCTACACCCACTAGGGACAATTTTTACATTTACCCAGCCAATTAACCTACATACCTGTTTCTCTGAATGCATTCAAGAGAGAGCTAGATAGAACTCTTAAGGATAGCGGAGTCAGGGGGTATGGGGAGAAGGCAGGAACGGGGTACTGATTGAGAATGATCAGCCATGATCGCATTGAATGGCGGTGCTGGCTCGAAGGGCCAAATGGCCTCCTCCTGCACCTATTGTGTATTGTCTATTGTCTATTGAATGGTGGAGCCCACAATTGTCCCTTGTTGGCTGTGGAGAAGGTATAGTTAAGAGATACAGCGCGGAAACAGGCCCTTCGGCCCTTCAGAGACGGCACCGACCAGCGATCCCCGCGCATTAACACAAGCCTACACACATTAGGGTTCATTTACACTTGTACCAAGTCTACAAACCCAAACCAATTAACCTACAATTAACCTGCACGTCTTTGGAGTGTGGGAGGAAACCGAAGACCTCGGAGAAAACCCACGCAGGTCACGGGGAGAACGTACAAACTCCGTACAGACGGCGCCCGTGGTCGGGATGGAACCCGGGTCTCCGGCGCTGCATTCGCTGTAAGGCAGCAACTCTACCGCTGCGCCACCGTGCATACAAAGAGTGTGGATACAAGCAGTGAAACACAGCTGAACAACTTTCCTTGATCTTTGCTGTTGGCTTTGATTTGTCCTTTAGGCATCCCTTTCATTCATTTGTTCTTTGTATCTTTCCATGTCTCTCGTCTCCCTCTCCCCCGACTCTCAGTCTGAAGAAGGATCTGGACTCCAAACATCACCAATTCCTTCTCTCCAGAGATGCTGCCTGTCCCGTTGAGTTACTCCAGCACTCTGTGTCTCCCTGTCTCCCCCTCTGTCTCCCCCTCTGTCTCCCCCCCTGTCTCCCCCCCTGTCTCCCCCCCCTGTCTCCCCCCTGTCTCCCCCCTGTCTCCCCCCCCGTCTCCCCCCCCTGTCTCCCTCCCCCCCGTCTCCCCCTCTGTCTCCCCCCCTGCCTCCCCCCCTGTCTCCCCCTCTGTCTCCCCCCTCTGTCTCCCCCCTCTGTCTCCCCCCTCTGTCTCCCCCTCTGTCTCCCCCTCTGTCTCCCCCCTCTGTCTCCCCCTCTGTCTCCCCCTCTGTCTCCCCCTCTGTCTCCCCCTCTGTCTCCCCCTCTGTCTCCCCCCCCTGTCTCCCCCCCCTGTCTCCCCCCCCTGTCTCCCCCCTGTCTCCCCCTCTGTCTCCCCCCCGTCTCCCCCCCGTCTCCCCCCTCTGTCTCCCCCTCTGTCTCCCCCTCTGTCTCCCCCTCTGTCTCCCCCCCTGTCTCCCCCCCTGTCTCCCCCCCTGTCTCCCCCCCTGTCTCCCCCCCTGTCTCCCCCCCTGTCTCCCCCCCTTGTCTCCCCCCCTGTCTCCCCCTCTGTCTCCCCCTCTGTCTCCCCCTCTGTCTCCCCCTCTGTCTCCCCCCCTGTCTCCCCCCCTGTCTCCCCCCCCTGTCTCTCCCCCTCTGTCTCCCCCTCTGTCTCCCCCTCTGTCTCCCCCTCTGTCTCCCCCTCTGTCTCCCCCTCTGTCTCCCCCTGTCCTGTATTGCTGATCCCACCACAGCTGGTTACAAGTCTTGCACTTTGCCCCCTCTGTTGCTGTAACACTATATTCTGCTCTCTGTTTGGTGTTGTCTTTGCCCCTGTGGTATCTGGATGAACTGTACTCCTGTGTGATAGCTGACGAGGCAGAACTGTTCACTGAGGGTAATAAAGCCATTCTAATGTAACTTTACTACCTTTTACATGGCTAGGCCAGCTTTGGAGGGATATGGACCAAGCGCAGGCAGGTGGGACTAGGGTTGCCAACTGTCCCGTATTACCCGGGACATCCCGTGTTTTGGGCTAAATTCGTTTGTCCCGTACGGGACCGCCCTTGTCCCGGATTAGTAGGGTTGCCAACTTCCTCACTCCCAAATACGGGACAAAGGGTGACGTCACCTTGTTCCGCATTTGGGAGCGAGGAGGTTGGCAACCCTCGGTGGGACTAGCGTAGCTGGGGCATGTCGGGCGAGTTGGGCCGAAGGGCCTGTTTCCACACTGTATCACTCTCCGACTCTCTGACTCGAGGTCCTGTATCCAAGTGGAATAAAGTTGTCATCTTGACATTAACGTTAGATGGACCCCCCTCCCCAAACACCACACCCTACTTCTCAAGGGCGGCACGATGGCGCAGCGAGTAGAGCTGCTGCCTCACAGCGCCGGAGACCCGGGTTCGATCCTGACCACGGGGAGCTGTCTGTGCGGAGTTTGCACGTTCTCCCCGTGACCTGCGTGGGTTTTCTCCGAGACCTTCGGTTTCCTCCCACTCTCCAAAGGTTTGTAGGTTAATTGGCTTTGGTGTAAATGTGAATTGTCCCTAGTGCTGTGCTGTATCTCTCTACCAATCTGTCAGCTTGGAGCTACAGCGTGGAAACGGGCCCTTTGCCCAAACGAGCCCGCGCCGACCAGCGATCCCCGCACACTAACACTATCCTACACACACTGGGGACCGAAGCCAATTGACTTACAAACCTGCACGTCTTTGGAGTGTGGGTCTTAAACCAGAGAACCTGGAGAAAACCCACAGAACGTACAGACAGCGCCCGTAGTCGGGATCGAACCCGGGTCTCCGGCGCTGTGAGGCAGCAGCTCTACCCGCTGCCCAACCGTGCCGGAGGGAGAGATTTCTCTGCGGTCTCGGAGGCAAAGCTCACCGCAAATGGATGCACCCACAGAATGACTTGGCCTTGAAGTCAGCCTGCGATGTAATGCAAGGATGCTGTGCCTTTGAGCTGCAAGACGACCACAAGGGGTGTTCTCCGTACTGAGATACCTCAAGCAAGAGACAACTCAGATGCCAGGTGGACCTCCGTCATGGGCACGGTGGCGCAGCGGGTGGAGCTGCTGCCTCACTGCCCCAGAGACCCGGGTTCCATCCTAACAACGGGCGCTGTCTGCACGGAGTTTGTACGTTCTCCCCGTGACCCCCGTGGGTTTTCTCCGGGCGCCCCGGTTTCCTCCCACACTCCAAACATAGAAACATAGAAAATAGTTGCAGGAGTAGGCCATTCGGCCCTTCGAGCCTGTACGCACCGCCATTTTTTTTAACGCATTTGAAGTGACTATATTTTATATTTTATATTTTATGTTGATTGTTGTTTGCTGTGCCTTTTTAATTTTAACTTAGTTTTATGCACTTTGTTCCTCGGGATTGTGGGAAACGGTATTTCGATTTTCTGTCTGTGAAACTGGCTGAGGATTGACAATAAAATTGACTTTGACTTTGACTTTGACTTGACTTGACATGGCTGATCATCCAGCTCAGTAACCTGTACCTGCCTTCTCTCCATACCCCCTGATCCCTTTAGCCACAAGGGCCACATCTAACTCCCTCTTAAATATAGCCAATGAACCGGCCTCAACTACCTTCTGTGGCAGAGAATTCCACAGGCTCACCACTCTCTGTGTGAAGAAATGTTTTCTCATCTCGGTCCTAAAAGACTTCCCCCTTATCCTTAAGCTGTGACCCCTGGTTCTGGACTCCCCCAACATCGGGAACAATCTTCCCGCATCTAGCCTCTCCAACCCCTTAAGAATTTTGTAAGTTTCTATAAGATCCCCCCTCAGTCTTCTAAATTCCAGCGAGTACAAGCCGAGTACAAAGACGTGCAGGCTTGTAGGTTAATTGGCTTCGGTGATATAAATGTAAAATAGCCCCTGGTGTGTGTGTGGCAGTGTTAGTGTGCGGGGATCGCTGGTCGGCATGGACTCGGTGGGCCGAAGGGCCTGTTTCCGCACCCTATCTCTGAACTCAAACTAGGACGCGGGATCTTCAGAGGCAGTTTCCAGGTGACAGAAACCGGCGTGCACTGTTGTGGTGGGGACCACAGGTGCTTCCTGTAGACCTCACTGAGATCACTGCTGCAACTGTGCTACGATATAAGTCACTCGCATGGAGAGCGTGGAGCGTGCAAAGCTCGCATCGAGAGAGGACATTCAACATCGAAAACAGGTGCAGGAGGAGGCCACTCGGCCCTTCGAGCCAGCACCGCCATTCATTGTGATCATGGCTGATCGTCCACAATCAGTAACCCGTGTCTGCCTTCTCCCCATATCCCTTGATTCCACTACCCCCTGAAGAAGGGTCTCGACCCGAAACGTCGCCCATTCCTTCTCTCCTGAGATGCTGCCCGACCCGCTGAGTTACTCCAGCATTTTGTGAATAAATACCATCGATTTGTACCAGCATCTGCAGTTATTTTCTTATATTATTCCACTACTCCCCTAGAGCTCTATCTAACTCTCTCTTAAATCCATCCAGTGAATTGGCCTCCACTGCCCTCTGTGGCAGAGAATCCCACAGATTCACAACTCTCTGGGTGGAAAAGGTTTCTTCTCACCTCAGTTTTAAATGGCCTCCCCTTTATTCTTGGACTGTGTGTGTGGCCCCTGGTTCTAGACTCCCCCAACATTGGGGAATGTTACTCCTCCAACATTGGACCCGAGAAAGTGCAACTTAGAATACTGTAGGCACAAGGAACTGCTTACACAAAACAACAAAAAAGACACAAAGTGCTGGAGTAACTCAGCGAACCAGGTAGCAACTCTGGAGAACAAGGATAGGTAGCCTTTCAGGACTTTAGACGTTAGAATTTAGAGATGCAAAGTGGAAACAGGCCCTTCGGCCCACCGGGTCCGCACCGACCAGCGATCCCCGCACACTAACACTATCCTACACACACTGGGGACAATTTACAATTTACACAAGTCAATTAACCTACAAACCTACATATCTTTGGAATGTGGGAGGAAACCGGAGCGCCCGGAGAAAACCCACGTGGTCACAGGGGCAATGTAGGATAGTGTTAGTGTGCGGGGATCGCTGGTCGGCGCGGACTTGGTGGGCCGAAGGGCCTGTTTCCACTTTGCCTTTTTCACACAGAGAGCGGTGGGTGTATGGAACGAGCTGCCGGAGGAGGTAGTTGAAGCTGGGACTATCACAACGTTTAAGAAACAGTTGGACAGGTACATGGATAGGACGGGTTTGGAGGGAGATGGGCCAAACGCAGGCAGGTGGGACTAGTGTAGATGGGACATGTTGGCCGGTGTGGGCAAAGGTGGGACTAGTGTAGATGGGACATGTTGGCCGGTGTGTGGGCAGGTGGGACTAGTGTAGATGGGGCATGTTGGTCGGTGTGGGCAAAGGTGGGACTAGTGTAGATGGGGCATGTTGGTCGGTGTGTGGGTGGGTGGGACTAGTGTAGATGGGGCATGTTGGCCGGTGTGTGGGCAGGTGGGACTAGTGTAGATGGGGCATGTTGGTCGGTGTGTGGGCAGGTGGGACTAGTGTAGATGGGGCATGTTGGCCAGTGTGGGCAAAGGTGGGATTAGTGTAGATGGGGCATGTTGGCTGGTGTGCGGGCAGGTGGGACTAGTGTAGATGGGGCATGTTGGCCGGTGTGGGCAAAGGTGGGACTAGTGTAGATGGGGCATGTTGGCTGGTGTGTGGGCAAAGGTGGGACTAGTGTAGATGGGGCATGTTGGCTGGTGTGTGGGCAGGTGGGACTAGTGTAGATGGGGCATGTTGGCCGGTGTGGGCAAAGGTGGGACTAGTGTAGATGGGGCATGTTGGCCGGTGTGTGGGCAGGTGGGACTAGTGTAGATGGGGCATGTTGGCCAGTGTGGGCAAAGGTGGGATTAGTGTAGATGGGGCATGTTGGCTGGTGTGTGGGCAAAGGTGGGACTAGTGTAGATGGGGCATGTTGGCCGGTGTGGGCAAAGGTGGGACTAGTGTAAATGGGGCATGTTGGCCGGTGTGTGGGCAGGTGGGACTAGTGTAGATGGGGCATGTTGGCCGGTGTGGGCAAAGGTGGGATTAGTGTAGATGGGGCATGTTGGCCGGTGTGTGGGCAAAGGTGGGACTAGTGTAGATGGGGCATGTTGGCTGGTGTGCGGGCAGGTGGGACTAGTGTAGATGGGGCATGTTGGCCGGTGTGGGCAAAGGTGGGACTAGTGTAGATGGGGCATGTTGGCCAGTGTGGGCAAGTTGGGCTGAAGGGCCTGTTTCCATACTGTCTCACTCTGTGACTGTATCAGTGTGGAAGGTCGCATCTTGTGTGTGTTGAAGGGTGGGTGGTGTGTTCCTGTGAGGAGGTGCAGGAGAGAGGGAGAGTTTGGAAGAGTTCCTTAGGAAGGGGGAGGCAGAGAGTCAAACTCCAGGAGAGGGGATTGCGCTGAATCCGAGCGTTTAAAAACCAGAGCAGCGACAGGGGGAGGGTTTGTGTGAGAAACTCCCTCTCCCTGGGCTCAGAGTAACGTGGATTAGCAGCAGGAAAGGCAGTAGGAGATTCTCCAGCGCCCACATAGACAACTCCTCCATCCACCTCGCCTCTCGCACAGGTAAAGACAACTACAGACGCGTCTGGGCTTCCAACACACGCGTGCATTCAAGTGGCAATTACCCCTCTCTCTCCCTCTCCCTCTCCCCCCTTCTCTCCCCCTTCTCTCTCCCCCTGTTTCTCTCCCCCCTCCTCTCTCCCTCCTCTCTCCCCCTCTCTCCCCTCTCTCTCTCCCTCTCCCTCTCTCCCTCTCTCCCCCTGTTTCTCTCCCCCCTCCTCTCTCCCCCTCCTCTCTCCCCCTCTCTCTCCCCTTCTCACTCCCTCTCCCCCTTCACCCCCCTCCTCTCTCCCCCTCTCTCTCCCCCCTGCTCTCTCCCCCTCTCTCTCCCCCTTCTCACTCCCTCTCCCCCCTTCACCCCCCTCCTCTCTCCCCCTCTCTCTCCCCCTTCTCACTCCCTCTCCCCCCTTCACCCCCCTCCTCTCTCCCCCTCTCTCTCCCCCCTGCTCTCTCCCCCCTCTCTCTCCCCCTTCTCCCTCCCTCCTCTCTCCCTCTCTCTCCCTCTCCCTCCCTTCTCTTCCCCCTCCTCTCCCCCCTTCTCTTCCCCCCTGATCTCCCCCTCCTCTCCCCCCTCCTCTCTCCCCCTCTCTCTCCCCCCTGCTCTCCCCCTCCTCTCTCCCCTCTCTCCCCCTCTCTCCCCCCCTCCTCTCCCCCTCTCTCCCCTCCTCTCCCCCTCCCTCTCCCCCTCCCTCTCCCCCTCCTCTCTCCCCCTCTCTCCCCCTCTCTCCCCCTTTCTCTCCCCCCTCTCCCCCTCCCTCTCCCCCCTCTCCCCCTCCCTCTCCCCCCTCTCCCCCTCCCTCTCTCCGTCCCTCTCCCCCTAACCTGCCTCTTTCACGCTGATAACTCGGGGTTTCAGATACACCAGGTACAAGTTTCTGCGTTTCCTTCAGTAACACAACCTGCACACAGTGGCTCGGGAATTGCAGATGCTGAAATCTGGAGAAAAGCACAAAGTGCTGGAGGAACTCAGCGGGTCAGGCAGCATCTGTGGAGGGAATGTGATGGGGTCGGGACCCTTCTTGAGACCCTCCACGTAGCGTCCATTATATTCTTTGCTTTCATTTCATTTGCAAACTGTCCTACTTTCTCCTCTCTCCCTCCCTCCCCCCTCCCTCCCCCTCTCCTCCAAACCCTCCCTCTCCCCCCTCTCCCTCCTCTCTCTCCCCCCCTCTCCCTCTCCTTCCCTCCCTCCCCCTCTCCCTCCCTCCCTTCCTCCCTCCCTCTCCCTCTCTTTCCCCCTCCCTCCCCCTCCCCCCTTCTCCAAACCCTCCCTCCCTCCGCCTCCCTTACTCCCCCTCTCCTCCCTCTCTCTCCCTCCCTCCCTCTCTCTCTCTCTCTCTCTCTCCCTTCCTCTCTCTCACCCCTCTCCCCCTCCCCCCTCTCCCTCCAAACCCTCCCTCTCCCTCCCTCTCTCGCTCCCCCCTCTCCTCCAAACCCTCCCATCTCCCCCTCTCTCTCTCCATCTCTCTCTTCCTCCCTCTCCCTCTCCCCCTCTCCCTCCCTTCCTCCCTCCATCCCTCTCCCTCTCTCTCTCCCTTCCTACCTCCCTCTCCCTCCCTCCCTTTCTCCCTCCCTCTCTCCCTCCCTCCCTCCCTCCCTCTCTCTTTCCCACCCTCCCCCCTCAGGCAGTGCGTTCCAAATTCTACCCACATATGCAAAACATTATTTTGCTCATCCTCTCCAAATCATTCACCGTGAACCTGTGTAAAGAAGGTGCAGAATCCTGCAAACCATAACAGCATTGGTCAAGAATAAGTTCATAAGTGATAGGAGCAGAATTAGGCCATTCGGCCCATCATGTCTATTCCCCCATCCAATCATGGCTGGTCTATCTCTCCCTCTCAACACCATTCTCCCCTTAACCCCTGACACACTTATTAATCAATAATCTATCAATCTCTCCACCTTAAAAATATCCATTGATGGGGACAATTTTTTTTACATTTAATGAAGCCGATTAACCTACAGCGCTAGAAACACGGGTTCCATCCCGACCTCAGCTATACTGTCTGTACGGAGTTTGTACGTTCTCCCTGTGACTGCGTGGGTTTTCTCCGGGTGCTCCGGTTTCCTCCCACACTCCAAAGACGTACAGGTTTGGAGGTTAATTGGCCCACTGTAAAATTGCCCCAGGTGTGTAGAGAAGGGGGGAAAGATTTAATAGGAATCTGAGGGGTAACTTAGATTTTAGATTTAGAGATACAGCACAGAAACAGGCCCTTCGGCCCACCGGGTTCACGCCGCCCAGCGATCCCCGCACACACTAACACTATCCTACACCCACTAGGGACAATTTTTTACATTTGCCCAGCCAATTAACCTACACGTCTTTGGAGTGTGGGAGGAAACCGAAGATCTCGGGGGAAACCCACGCAGGTCACGGGGAGAACGTACAAACTCCGTACAGACGGCGCCCGTAGTCAGGATCGAACCCGAGTCTCCGGCGCTGTATTCGCTGTAAGGCGGCAACTCTACCGCTGCGCCACTGTGCTGCACTGACCTTTCCACACAGAGGGTGGTGGGTGTATGGAACGAGCTGCCAGAGGAGGTAGTTGAGGCTGGGACTATCCCAACGTTTAAGAAACAGTTGGCCATGGATCGGACAGGTTTGGAGGGATATGGACCAAACGCGTGCAGGTGGGACCAGTGTAGATGGGACATGTTGGTTGGTGTGGGCAGGTGGGACTAGTGTAGATGGGACGTGTTGGCCGGTGTGGGCAGGTGGGACTAGTGTAGCTGGGGCATGTTGGCCGGTGTGGGCAGGTGGGACTAGTGTAGCTGGGGCATGTTGGCCGGTGTGGGCAGGTGGGACCAGTGTAGATGGGACATGTTGGCCGGTGTGGGCAGGTGGGACTAGTGTAGCTGGGGCATGTTGGCCGGTGTGGGCAGGTGGGACTAGTGTAGATGGGACATGTTGGCCGGTGTGGGCAGGTGGGACTAGTGCAGATGGGACGTGTTGGCCGGTGTGGGCAGGTGGGACTAGTGTAGCTGGGGCATGTTGGCCGGTGTGGGCAAGTTGGGCCGAAGGCAAACCCTTTCCCTCCCTTCAGTTTTCATCCTTCTAGACACTGAAGTTCCTCCTTTCCTTCTGCTTTGCCCGGTTGTCAGTGACAACTAATTTGCAAAGTCTTTACGTTTGAAGATGTAAATTCGAGCGAGTCACAGAAGATGTTTCACGAGGAAGAGAAAGGGATTTGCATTTCTATCGGGACGTCCGTGAGATCAGCATGTCCCACTGCAAGTCACGGCCCATGCTTCAAGTGATGCATTGTTGCTCTGTAAGAAATGCGATGCACTGCAAGGACTAATGCCCCATTGTCCACCCCACCCCCTTTAATCATGGGAACAAGGAACCGCAGATGTGTTGGGGAAAAACTGCAGATACCGATTAAAATCGAAGGTGGACACAAAATGCTGGAGTAACTCAGCAGGTCAGGCAGCATCTCAGGAGAGAAGGAATGGGTGACGTTTCGGGTCTCGACCCTTCGTCAGACTCAGTCTTCAGTCTGAAGGAGGGTCTCGACCCGAAACGTCACCCATTCCCTCTCTCCTAGATGCTGCCTGACCTGCTGAGTTACTCCCAAAATTTTGTGATACCTTAAACTAATATGGTTATTAAACTAAACTAAAACGTCACCCATTCCTTCTCTCCAGAGATGCTGCCTGTCCCACTGAGTTACTCCAGCTCTTTGTGTCTCTCTTCTGTTTAGACCGGCATCTGCAGTTCCTTCCTACGCATTACTAACTAGTAGGTTCTTTGATGTGAAGCCACCACTTTGGTGCAGGCCGGCATCTTGTCTCTGTGGTGATCGCATGCCCACGGGCCGGCCGGGCTGGCGTGGGGTTTGTCCGAGGGGTCAGGGATAGGGCAGATCAGCCCAATCTGCCGCAAATCTCCACCCATAGAAGCATAGAAAAATAGGTGCAGCAGGAGGCCATTCAGCCCTTCGAGCCAGCACCACCATTCAATATGATCATGGCTGATCATCCAGAATCAGTACCCCGTGCCTACTTTCTCCCCATATCCCTTGATTCCATTAGCACTAAGAGCTAAATCTAACTCTCTCTTGAAACCATCCAGTGAATTGGCCTCCACTGCCTTCTGTGGCAGAGAATTCCACAGATTCACAGCTCTCTGGGTGAAAACGTTTCTCCTCATCTCAGTCCTAAACCCGAAACGTCTTCCATTCCTTCTCTCCCGAGATGCTGCCTGACCCGCTGAGTTACTCCAACATTTTGTGTCTACACCCAATTTTCTGTTTCTATGTTTCCAACCCCAATAATATACCTGAAGGATGAGGGGGGATCTTATTGAAACATATAAGATAATTAGGGGATTGGACACATTAGAGGCAGGAAACATGTTCCCAATGTTGGGGGAGTCCAGAACAAGGGGCCACAGTTTAAGAATAAGGGGTAGGCCATTTAGAACGGAGATGAGGAAGAATTTTTTCAGTCAGAGAGTGGTGAAGGTGTGGAATTCTCTGCCTCAGAAGGCAGTGGAGGCCAGTTCGTTGGATGCTTTCAAGAGAGAGCTGGATAGAGCTCTTAAGGATAGTGGAGTGAGGGGGTATGGGGAGAAGGCAGGAATGGGGTACTGATTGAGAGTGATCAGCCATGATCGCATTGAATGGTGGTGCTGGCTCGAAGGGCTGAATGGCCTACTCCTGCACCTATTGTCTATTGTCTATTGTCTAAATGATAACAGGACAGAGGGCATAGCTTTAATGAGAGGTGGGCAAGAGGACACGGTTTAGTTTAGAGATACAGCATGAAAACAGGCCCTTCGGCCCACCGAGTCCGCGCCCACCAGCGATCACCCCTAGCACTATCCTACATACTGGGTACAACTGACAATATTTACCAAAGCCAATTAACCTACAAACCTGTGCGTCTTTGGAGCGCGGGAGGAAACCGGAGCACCCGGAGAAAACCAACGCAGGTCACGGGGAGAACGTACAAACTCCGTACAGACAACGCCCGTAGTCAGGATGGAACCCGGGTCTGTGAGGCAGCAACTCTACCGCTGTGAAACGTCACCCATTCCTTCTCTCCCGAGATGCTGCCTGACCCGCTG
>NC_135993.1:2009340-2116991 GCF_053455715.1 Rhinoraja longicauda
GACCAAGGGCCCAGTCTCTGTGGCACTGACCAAGGGCCCAGTCTCTGTGGCACTGACCAAAGGGGTCAGTCTCTGGCACTGACCAAAGGGCCAAGTCTGTGCGGCACTGACCAAGGGCCCAGTCTCTGTGGCACTGACCAAGGGCCCAGTCTCTGTGGCACTGACCAAAGAGGTCAGTCTCTGTGGCACTGACCAAAGGGGTCAGTCTCTGTGGCACTGACCAAGGGCCCAGTCTCTGTGGCGCTGACCAAGGCCCAGTCTCTGTGGTGCTGGCCCAGTGGACATCGCCTTGTGGGACGGAGTTTCCTGGAAACAGCAACCCAGTCGGGACTCGAGCACTGACGAGGCGAGGAAATATTGGAGGTCAAATTCCACGGGAAATTTCACGCCCAACTCCGGTAAACTGAAGGTGACTCTAAAGCTCAGAGTCCAAGCCAAACCCGCACGGAATGGTCGACTGCTGGCACCGTGATCGTTGACTGCTGATAGTTCAGATAACCAGTCCAAACAGAGTCAATGTAGTTAGTGTCAACACAGCAGGAACGGCTTGTGGGCGCAGCGATAGAGTTGCGGCCTCAGAATCAGGGGAGATTTGTAAGGCAGAGATAGATAGATTCTTGATTAGTGCGGGTGTCAGGGGTTATGGGGAGGAGGGGTTAGGAAGGAGAGACTTGATGGGCCGAATGGCCTAATTCTGCTCCTATCGCTTATGAATGCTTATTATGATCCCGGGTTCGATCCCGACTATAGGTGCCGTCTGTACGGAGTTTGTACATTCTCCCCGTGACCTGCGTGGGTTTTCTCTGGGTGCTCTGGTTTCCCCCCACACTCCAAAGACGTGCAGGCCTCTGTAAACGTGGACATGCAGGATACAGTTAGCTGGTCGGCGCGGACTCGATGGGCCGAAGGGCTTGTCTCTGCGCTGTATCTCTAAACTAAACCCAAGGAGGTTATTTGAACTTCCAAACTGGGACACGACAGACCTGCAGTGACGTATAAAGTGATCTCTGGTGATTCTCCTCACAGTCTCCTTCAACTCCCCCTCCAAACCCTGTCATTCATCCTTGGGCAGGGACTATTTAACCCGGTTAACTTGCCGGTCCGTTAACTTGGGAACACACGACAACAACAGTCTCCAGACAACACCAGAGGTCAGGATCGAACCTGGGGTGAAGAACAATGAATGAAAGAGATGCTAAAAAGTATTCGTTGTTCTTCATATCTCTACATCACCGTCTGCCTCCTCCATCCAGGTCCCTCAGGTCGGCCGACTTGGGGCTACTGACTATCCCGCGGTCTAGCCTTAAGCTCAGGGGTGACCGCGCTTTTGCGGTTGCAGCTCCTAGACTGTGGAACAGCATCCCTCTCCCCATCAGAACTGCCCCCTCCATCCACTCCTTTAAGTCCAGGCTCAAAACCTATTTCTACTCCCTAGCGTTTGAGGCCCTCTGAGGGGGCGCTGTGAACTGTTTATGTATGTGCTGTTATGTCTGTGTGCCATTGTATGTTCGTTTCTTAGTACCTGAACTGATGTACAGCACTTTGGTCAACGTGGGTTGTTTTTAAATGTGCTGTACAAATAAAATTGACTTGACTTGACTTGACTGTTCAATGAGATCTGGGTGTCCTAGTGCATCAGTCACTGAAAGGAAGCATGCAGGTACAGCAGGCAGTGAAGAAAGCCAATGGAATGTTGGCCTTCATAACAGGAGGAGTTGAGTATAGGAGCAAAGAATGGCGGTGCTGGCTCGAAGGGCCGAATGGCCTCCTCCTGCACCTATTGTCTATTGTCTATTGTCAATTGTCAATTGACTTGACTTGACTATATCTCTCGTTTCCCTTATCCCTAACCCAGTGTGAAGAAGGGTCTCGACCCCAAAACGTCACCCATTCCACCTTCTCCCCAGAGATACTGCCTGACCCCGCTGAGTTACTCCAGCACTTTGTGTCTATCTCCGGTTTAAAGCAGCATCTGCAGTTCCTTCCTGATTGTGGATGATCAGCCATGATCAGGGTGAATGGTGGTGCTGGCTCGAAGGGCCGAATGGCCTCCTCCAGCACCTGTGGTCTACTGTCTATTCCTGCACAGCCGGGAAGGAGCTGTCCCTGAATCTGGAGGTGTGCATTGTCACACCTGTATACCTTTTACCTGAGACAGGTGGCAGCAGCTTATCTATCCAACGCCGCCCTTGTTGAAAGTCCTCTGGAGAGACTGTTTGCTGGGAAATCACGTGCTCTACGAATAACACTAAACCTGTTTACATAATCAGACCGTGACGTGGGCTGCAATCCCCAAACTCTCACCAGGAGTGGCGGGGGAGGGAGGGAGGGGGTGTGAGGGGGAGGGGGGGGGCAAGGTGGGGGAGAGTGGGGGGGAAAGGCAAGTTTGAAACACGCAGAGCACTGAACCTGCCTCCCATTGAGTCATTTCTCCCCTCACCTTAAACCTGTGCCCTCTAGTTTCACACTCCCCTCCTGGGCATTGCTACCTCTCAGTGCCAGAGGCCCGGGTGCAATCCTGACTACGGGTCCTGTCTGTACGGTGTTTGTATGTTCTCCCCGTGACCACGTGGGTTTTCTCCGGGTGCTCCGGTTTAGTTTAGAGATACAGCGCAGAAACAGGTCCTTCGTCCCACCGAGTCCGTGCTGACCAGCAATACCTGCACATCGCCTTACAGCGAATGCAGCGCCGGAGACTCGGGTTCGATCCCGACTACGGGCGCCGTCTGTACGGAGTTTGTACGTTCTCCCCGTGACCTGCGTGGGTTTTCTCCGAGATCTTCGGTTTCCTCCCACACTCCAAAGACGTGCAGGTTTGTAGGTTAATTGGCTATGTAAATGTAAAAATTGTCCCTAGTGTGTGTAGGATAGTGTTAATGTGCGGGGATCGCTGGGCGGCACGGACTCGGTGGGCCGAAGGGCCTGTTTCCGCGCTGTATCTCTAAATCTAAATCTAAATCTAAATCTAAAGAAAACTAACACTATCCTACACACACTAGGGACAATTAAAAAATTTTACCAAGTCAATTAACCTACAAACCTACACGTCTTTGGAGTGTGGGAGGAAAATGGAGTTCCCAGAGAAAACCCACGCAGGTCACAGGGAGAACGTACAAACTCCGTACAGACGGCGCCCGTAGTCGGGATCGAACCCGTGTCTCCGGCGCTGTGAGGCAGCAGCTCTACCCGCTGCACCGCCCTACACATAAAGACGTGCAGGTTTGTAGGTTAATTGGCTTCTGTAAATTGTCCCTGGTGTGTAGGATAGTGATCGTGTACGGGGTGATCGCTGGTCGGCACGGACTCGGTGGGCCGAAGGGCCTGCTTCCACTCTGTATCTCTAAAAACTAAATGTAAATGTAGTTGGCACTTGGAGGAGGTTGTCGAGGCAGGGAGCGAAGTTTGGAGGAACACAGATGTGGGTTTTGGCTGCATTATCTCACATTCCCATCTCCTTGTCAGATTGTAAAGGTGCCAAGATCTATAGACCAGTGAAATCATAAGTGACATCAGATGTGGAACAAACGTCAGTCTGGAGGCCTTGCAAAATAATTGTTGAAGTTCCAATTATCCAGAGTCCAGTGGTTTGGATTGTTGTTAGTTTAGAGATCCAGCGTGGAAACAGGCCCTTCTGCCCATCGAGTCCACGCCAAGAGGCACACTAGTTCTATCCCACACACACTAGGGACAATTTACAGAAGCCAATTAACCTACAAACCTGCGCGTCTTTGGAGTGCGGGAGGAAACCGGAGCGCCCGGAGAAAACCCACGCAGGTCACGGGGAGAGCGTGCAAACTCCGTGCAGGCAGCTCTACCCGCTGCGCCACCGTGCCGCCCTGGTTGATTCTGATCTGCGGTGCTGTCTGTGTGGAGTTTGCACGCTACCCCTGTGTGGGTTTCCTCCGGTTTCCTCCCACATCCCGAAGACGTGCGGGTTGGTGGGCTGATAGGCGAGTCTGGGCGAGCGGAGACGTTTAGTGAGCTGTGCATTTGGGACTTTCCTGTGCACGTGAGATCAGCACCTTCTATAACCTGGAGGCACTGCCGGGAATCCAACCTCAGTTCTTTGAACAAAAGCAACCGAACCATATGAGGGATTTGGGGAAGTCTCAGCGAACAAGTTCGACCAGTCCCACCCCGAAACATCATCTATCCATTTCCCTGTGTAGCTGCTGCCTGACCTGCTGAGATCCTCCAGCAGTCTGCTTTACCCTCAAGTTTCCAGCGCCGGAGACTCAGGTTTGATCCCGACTACGGGCGCCGTCTGTACGGAGTTTGTACGTTCTCCCCGTGACCTGCGTGGGTTTTCTCCGAGATCTTCGGTTTCCTCCCACACTCCAAAGACGTGCAGGTATGTAGGTTAATTGACTGGGTAAAATGTAAAAATTGTCCCTAGTGTGTGTAGGATAGTGTTAGTGTGCGGGGATCGCTGGGCGGCACGGACCCGGTGGGCCGAAGGGCCTGTTTCAGCGCTGTATCTCTAAATCTAAATCTAACTGTGGAAGGCGGGAGTTCACGTTTCAGGCCATTGGTCATTGTAAGGTGAGTACCCGACTTGGCAGCCCGCCTCCCGGCCCGGGCGGCCGCCATTGCCGGAGCGGGGGGCTTGGGACAATAGCGTCACCGTCTTTGCCCTGAGCTGTGAGATGGCGGCTCGACCAACTACGCCCCACGACGTTGGAAGAGTAGGGTCGCCAACTGTCCCGTGTTAGCCGGGACATCACGTATTTCGGGCTGAGTTGGTTTGTCCCGTATGGGACCGCCCTTGTCCCGGGTTGGTAGGGTTGGCCAACTTCCTCGCTCCCGAATACAGGTGACGTCACCGCTCAGCGCCCCACGTGACCTCGCCCAGCCAGCGGCCATCGTGCTCCCGCTCCACCAATGGCTGGGCGAAGTCACGTGGGGCGCGGGGCGGTGACGTCGCCCGTGTTTGGCAGTGAGGAAGATGGCCAACCCTACGGAAGGGGGTCTTCAGGCGGGCCTAACGAATGCTTCTCTCTCCGCTGCCTGCAGGAGGCGCCACCTCTGAGCTCCGATGCCCGTTCTGAAAAGCAGCCTGGCCCGGCTGAGTCCCACCAAGCTCAATGGAGGCCCGGTGAAGCTGTTGAAGGAGACGGTGCTGGGCAGCAGGATGGACACGAGGGCCAATCCCTTCGAGGAAGAGCCAGGCGAGGCGTCGAACCCTTTCGTCGAAGACTTCCCGCGGGGGAAGAACCCCTTTGATGAGGATCAGGAGGGGGGGGGGCAGGGGGAGGGGGGCCTCAATGGGGCGCTGCCCGTGGGTGGTGAGCTCTCGCCCAGGAAGAGCGCAGAGAAGATGACGGTTTTGCAGAGGATTTGGCGGAAGGCCAAGTCTCCCACGGAGGGCACGGGCGTGGAGAAGAAGCCCCTCTTCAAGCGACGGTCCTCCACGGAGCAGGAGGTGCCCCAGGGTGGCCCCGGGGGGCCGGAGGAGGGGCCGGCGTCGCCGGGCAGCGGGCCGGGGACTGAGGGCCCCGCCGAGCACGAGGGCAGGAGGAGGATATCGTTCCTGAGGCGCGGCAAGGGCAAGGCAGAGCCGGCGGTGGAGAGGGCCACCGCGGAGGTGGGGACCGCCAGGGAGCCACTGTCAGGTAGGGCACACTCTCGCTCGCACACACACGCTCACACTCGCACACACACTCACTCATACACACACTCGCTCACACACACTCACACACGCACACTTGCTCGCACACACGCTCACACTAGCACACACACACACACACACTCACTCACACACTCACTTATACACACACTCACCCACACTGGCTCACACACACACTCACACGCACATTCACTCATACACATACTCGCTCACACTCGCACACACACCTGCACACACACTCGCACACACACTCGCTCATACTCATAGACACACTCGCACACACTCGCACACACACTCGCGCACACACACACTCGTACACACACTCGCTCGCTCACACTCACACTCGCACACACACTCGCACACACACACTCGTACACATACTCGCTCGCTCACACTCACACTCGCGCACACTCACACTCGCACACACTCGCACACAGACACTCACACACACACTCGCTCACGCTCACTCACACTCGCTCACACTCACTCACACACTCGCACACACACACTCATACACACACTCGCTCGCTCACACTCACATTCGCTCACACTCGCTCATATTCGCTCACACTCACACTCGCTCACACTCACACACACGCTCACCCATACACACTCGATCACACACACCTCACTCACACTCACATTTGCAAACACTCTTATACAAACACTCACACAAGCCCATATTCGCTCACACTCACCCATTCACAGTTGCACACACATATACAAACACCCACACTCCCACACACACTCATGTTCACACACACTTTCACTTACAACTGTCCCGTATTGGCCGGGACATCCCGTATATTGGGCGAAATTGGTTTGTCCCGTACGGGATGGCCTTTGTCCCGTATTAGGCCCCGGGGGCCGCTGTAGGCCCGGACACCTTCATCCTGGCCCGGGCGGCCGCCATTAGTGGCGCGTACAGGAGCACGTGGCCGCTGGATGGGTGAGGTCACGTGGGGCGCCGGGCGGTGACGTCAACCTTAGTCCCGTATATTTGGGAAAGTCTTATTCCTGTGAATCAACGATCCATTAATCTCGCACGATTACATAAATGATATCCTTTCTCGCCCAAGTCTCACGCAAATCTCACTTTCTCTTGAATACATCTTGGCCTCGACAGCCTTCTGCGGCCGTGAGTTCACCAGCCAAGGACAGACTGTCAATGGTTTACGTCTGTTTGTTGTATTACCACCGCCGTTGTGGTTCCTGGTATCTGCGCACGACAAACAGTATTGTGACTCTTGATTTACGAGAGTCGTTCAGTACTTAGCAGAAGCTTGAAGACTGGAAGCAGGGCAGACAAGAACAATGAGTGCAGGCGTTGCAACAGGAACGGCTCGTGTGCGGAACACTCCACTTAACGGGCCCAGCGAGAGGGGCTTTCATGTGCAGGAAGGAACTGCAGGTGCTGGTTTACACCGAAGATAGACACAAAGTGCTGGAGTAACTCAGTGCGTCAGGCAGCATCTCTGGAGAAAGAGGAATAGGTGACGTTTCTTCAGTTAGAAAGTAGAGGGGGGAGGAACTGGAGGTAGGAAAGGGCCAGAGCTCTGAAGAAGGGTCTCGACCCAAAACGTCACCCATTCGTTTTCTCCAGAGATGCTGCCTGACCCGCTGAGTTACTCCAGCACTCTGTGAAACGTCACCTATCCATGTTCTCCACAGATGCTGCCTGACCCGCTGAGTTACTCCAGCACTTTTGTGCCGATGATGTAATCCAGCATCTGCAGTTCCTTCCTACTCCACTTGAGTCCACATGCAAGAGTGGACCCTTCGTCAGACTGAGACTTACACCTAGGGTTGCCAACCTCCCCGCTCCCAAATACAGGACAAGGTGACGTCACCGCCCCGCGCCCCACGTGACCTCATCCGACCATCGGCCACGTGCTCCCGCTCCACCAATGGCGGCCGCCCGGGCCGGAAGGCGGGTTGCCGAGCAACCTCCATCAGGCAAACACACTCCGTTAGCCTAAACTGTCCCGGCCTACAGCGGCCCCCGGGCCTACAGTGTCTGGGCCTACAGTGTCCGGGCCTACAGTGTCAGGGCCTACACTGTCCGGGCCTACAGTGTCCGGGCCTGCAGCGGCCCCCGGGCCTACAGTGTCCGGGTCTACAGTGTCCGGGCCTGCAGTGTCGGGGCCTACAGTGTCCGGGCCTACAGTGTCGGGGCCTACAGTGTCCGGGCCTACAGTGTCCGGGCCTACAGTGTCCGGGCCTACAGTGTCGGGGCCTACAGTGTCCGGGCCTGCAGTGTCGGGGCCTACAGTGACTGGGCCTACAGTGACCGGGCCTACAGTGTCCGGGCCTACAGTTTCCGGGCATACAGTGTCCGGGCCTACAGTGTCCGGGCCTACAGTGTCCGGGCCTATAGTGTCCGGGCCTGCAGTGTCCGGGCCTACAGTGTCGGGGCCTACAGTGTCCGGGCCTGCAGTGTCGGGGCCTACAGTGACTGGGCCTACAGTGACCGGGCCTACAGTGTCCGGGCCTACAGTTTCCGGGCATACAGTGTCCGGGCCTACAGTGTCCGGGCCTACAGTGTCCGTGCCTACTGTGTCCGGGCCTATATTGTCCCGTACTCCAGCGGCCCGCAGGCCTAACACGGGTCAAGGGTGGTCCCGTACGGGACAAACCAATTTAGCCCAAAATACGGGATGTCCGGCCTAATACTGACCCCCTCCCTCCTTGTTGTGAATTCTCTCGCAGTGCTACAAATCCTGCAGTTGATCAAAGCTCGGGAGCTGGTCTTGGCTGACGGCCACATCATTGAGTTGGAGGGGGAGTGTGAGAGGTCGGGGCGGGAGAGCAGGGAGCACGCAGACGGCGGCAGGAAGGCCAAGGACGTGGCGCTGCTCTACAAGGAGCTGGAGACGGAGGTGGCCGCCATTGTCCGCCAGTCGCTGGCCCAGCCCGCGGCAACCACCCACCTGGGCCAACTAGCCCGCACCATCGAGCAGGAGGAGAAGGCCGACAGGGAGAGGGACTCGCGCCGCAGGGAGCCCGGGGAGTTACGGCGGAGGTGGCGCCAGGCAGTGAAGGACTCGGTGTCCGAGAGACTGTCGGCAGCCCAGGCAGGGAAGGACATCACCATCGACCAGCGGCTGAGGAGCCTCGGCCACCAGACAGTGGGCGACCTGATCTCGGTCCGGGAGAACATCGCGGTGGGGTACCCCAGGGAGTTCGAGGCGTTCAGCCTCTACGTGCAGAGCTACCACGAGGCAGTGTCTCTCTCTCTGCTCCAGATAGCCCAGCAAGACATGGACATTCAGGAGCTCTACACCTTCCTGCAGTGGACTCACTGCCTTTACAGCAGGTAAGACCACCAGGTGAGGGACTGGCTCAACAGGTGAGGGACTGGCTCAGAAGGTGAGGGACTGGGTTTGGTTCAGTTCAGCTCAGGTCAGTTCAGTTCAGTTTAGTTCAGTTTATTTTAGTTCACTATAGTTCAGTATAGTTCAGTATAGTTCACAATAGTTCAGTATAATTCAGTATAGTTCAGTATAGTTCACAATAGTTCAGTATAGTTCAGTATAGTTCAATATAGTTCAATATAGTTCAATATGGTTCAGTATAGTTCAGTATAGTTCACAATAGTTCAGTATAATTCAGTATAGTTCAGTATAGTTCACTATAGTTCAGTATAGTTCAGTATAGTTCAATATAGTTCAATATAGTTCAATATAGTTCAGTATAGTTCAATATAGTTCAGTATAGTTCAGATTTAGTTCAGATTTAGTTCAGATTTAGTTCAGATTTAGTTCAGTATAGTTCAGTATAGTTCAGTATAGTTCAGTATAGTTCAGTATAGTTCAGTATAGTTCAGTATAGTTCAGTATGGTTCAGTATAGTTCAGTATAGTTCAGTATAGTTCAGTATAGTTCAGTATAGTTCAGTATAGTTCAGTATGGTTCAGTATAGTTCAGTATAGTTCAGTATGGTTCAGTATAGTTCAGTATAGTTCAGTATAGTTCAGTATAGTTCAGTATAGTTCAGTATAGTTCAGTATAGTTCAGTATGGTTCAGTATAGTTCAGTATAGTTCAGTATAGTTCAGTATGGTTCAGTATAGTTCAGTATAGTTCAGTATAGTTCAGTATAGTTCAGTATAGTTCAGTATGGTTCAGTATAGTTCAGTATGGTTCAGTATAGTTCAGTATAGTTCAGTATAGTTCAGTATAGTTCAGTATGGTTCAGTATAGTTCAGTATAGTTCACTATAGTTCAGTATAGTTCAGTATAGTTCAGTATAGTTCAGTATAGTTCAGTATAGTTCAAGTCTAGTTCAAGTTTAGGTTTAGTTTAATTTAGTTTGTAGCCACCGATCACTGTTTGGTGAGAGGGTGAGATAGATCAGCCATGATTGAATGGCAGAGTAGACTTGATGGGCCGAATGGCCTAATTCTACTCCTAGAACTTGTGAATGTATGAAACAGTCCTTTCAGCCCCGCTTGGCTCACAATCGAGAATTTGTCCATCCTCATAGGACATAGAAGTGTGCAGCCCAGGAACAGGCCCTTCGGCCCACAAAGTCTGTGCTGATCCTGATGCTAAGTTAAACTATACTCCTCTGCCTGCACGTGATCAATATCCCTCCATTCCCTGCGTACCCATGTGCCTGTGTAATAAATCTCTCAAATATCATATCTACCTCCACCACCAACCATGGCTGCGTGCATGCTTGCGTGCGTGCTTGCGTGCGAGCGTTTGTGCGTGCTGCGTGCGTGCTTGCGTGCGTTCGTGCGTGCTGCGTGCGTGCTGCGTGCGTGCTGCGTGCGTGCGTGTGCAAACCTATCCCACCTGTACATCTTCTTCAAACCTTCCTCTGACCTTAAAGATATGCCCTCTAGACATTAACGTTTCCATCCTGAGAGAAAGGCAGTCACTGTACACCTCCTTATCTACGCCTCTCATCATGTTATATATGTCTATCAGCTCTCCCCTCAGCCTCTGACGTTCCACAGAAAACAATCCAAGTCTCTCCAACCTCCCCTTGTAACTGGTAGGAAAAAAACCTGCAGATGCTGGATTAAAATCGAAGGTAAACACGAGACGCTGGAGTAACTCAGCGGGTCAGGCAGCATCTCGGGAGAGAAGGAATGGGTGACGTTTCGGGTTGAGACCCTTCCTCAGACTGGTGTCAGGGGAAGACATCATCTCCTCTGACATCAGCCTGAAGAAGGGTCTGGACCCGAAACGTCACCCATTCCTTCTCTCCCGAGATGCTGCCTGTCCCGCTGAGTTACTCCAGCATTTTGTGTCTCTTTCCTTGTAACTAACACCCTCTAATCCAGGCAGCATTGTCGTAAACCTCCTCTGGACCTTCTCCAAAGCCTCCACATCCTTCTGTCAATGCGGAACTGCACGGGATCATTCATCGCCCACTGGACCATGTGTGATATCGCTGGATGTTCTTTGCTTTTAGTGATGTGTTGGGCCATGAGAAGCTGACCGCCCACATCAGTAAGCAACATCTGGCACCTCTGCTGCCCGCGGACACACTACAGACACTGGAGGACAACTGTGTTTCTATGGTGAAGGTAGGTTCCTCAATTTGCCACCGCTATCCCCTGCTCTTAGAGGACCCAGATCACGCGGACTTGGTGGGCCGAAGGGCCTGTTTCCTCATTGTATCTCTAAAGTAAACTAATCTAACCCAACCCAACCCCAACCCCAACCAACCCAACCCAACCCCAACCAACCCAACCCCAACCCCAACCTCAACCCAAACCCCAACCAACCCAAACCCCAACCCCAACCCCAACCAACCCAACCCCAACCCCAACCCAACCCAACCCCAACCAACCCAAACCCCAACCTCAACCCAAACCCCAACCAACCCAAACCCCAACCCCAACCCAAACCCCACCCAACCCCAACCCCAACCCCAACCCCAACCCAACCCCAACCCACCCCCAACCCCAACCCAACCCCAACCAACCCAACCCCAACCCACCCCCAACCCCAACCCCAACCCCAACCCCAACCCCAACCCCAACCCCAACCCAACCCACCCCCAACCCCAACCCCAACCCAACCCAACCCCAACCCCAACCCCAACCCAACCCACCCCCAACCCCAACCCCAACCCCAACCCAACCCCAACCCCAACCCCAACCCCAATCCCAACCCAACCCAACCCCAACCCCAACCCACCCCCAACCCCAACCCCAACCCCAACCCCAACCCCAACCCAACCCACCCCCAACCCCAACCCCAACCCAACCCAACCCCAACCCCAACCCCAACCCAACCCACCCCCAACCCCAACCCCAACCCCAACCCAACCCCAACCCCAACCCCAACCCCAACCCCAACCCAACCCAACCCCAACCCCAACCCCAACCCCAACCCAACCCCAACCCCAACCCAACCCAACCCAACCCCAACCCAACCCCAACCCCAATCCCGCCCAAATGGGAGGAATAAGCAGCAGGCCAGAACATCAGGCTATCTGACACAACTAACAGAGGGTGTTGGATCACAGGAATCTCAACATAAACTACCAGAGATGCTGGAATTTTTTTTTAAAAACCATAAATGCTGGAAAAACGGGTAAAAGTTTCCACTAACGGCGTCCGACCAGCTGGGAGATTCCAGGAAAATCACCGAGTTCTGCATTAGTCACACCTGACATTGTTTTACCCCCTCTGCTTCCTCCTGAATCACCTCCTGTTATTTACATCTGGTCCACACACAGTCTAACAAGCCCACACCACTGGAGGTTGGAAGGATGAGCTCATTGAAACTCACCGAACAATGAAAGGCCTGTGTAGAGTGGGTGTGTAGAGGATGTCTCCGCTGGTGGGGGAGTCAGTAAGTCATAAGTTCTAGGAGCAGAATTAGGCCATTCGGCCCATCAAGTCTACTCCACCAGTCAATCATGGCTGATCTATCTCTCCCACCTAACCCCATTCTCCTGCCTTCTCCCCATAACCCCTGACACTCTTAGGCAGGTGCACCGGTTTCCTCCCACACTCCAAAGACGTGCAGGTTTGCAGGTGAATTGACTCGGTGTAATTGTAAATTGTCCTCAGAGGGCAGTGGAGGCCAATTCTCTGAATACATTCAAGAGAGAGCTAGATAGAGCTCTTAAGGATAGCGGAGTCAGGGGGTATGGGGAGAAGGCAGGAACGGGGTACTGATTGAGAATGATCAGCCATGATCACATTGAATGGCGGTGCTGGCTCGAAGGGCCGAATGGCCTCCTCCTGCACCTATTGTCTATTGTCTATTGTCCCTAGTGTGTGTGTAGGATCGTGCTAGTGTGCGGGGATCGCTGGTCGGCGCGGACTCTGTGGATGGAAAGGGCCTGTTTCGGCAATATATCTCTAAACTAACCTAACCTCTGGCTCTGTGAGGCAGCAACTCTCCCGAGTTACAGACCCTACTGATGTTATCATTTGTCTTTCACCCAAGGCGCGGATCACAAAGGACATGGGGAAGGCACTCGATGTCGAGCAGGAGAGGTGGAGGCAGGAGAGCAAAGTGTTTCAATCGGAGTTGGCCAACAGTGTGATCAAGGTAAGAAGGGTCATTCACATCCAGGCAACTCAACAGTATGTATTCAAGAGAGAGTTAGATAGAGTTCTTAGGGCTAACGGAATCAAGGGATATGGGGAGAAAGCAGGAACGGGGTACTGATTTTGGATGATCGGCCATGATCACATTGAATGGCGATGCTGGCTCGAAGGGCCGAATGGCCTCCTCCTGCACCTATTTTCTATGTTTCTAAAAGGGGTCAAAATTGAGATGTCAGAGGGTCATGTAGCAACTCAGCAGAAGGAGATCTTCTCAACTGAAGAAGGGTCTCGACCCGAAACGTTACCCATTCCTTCTCTCCTGAGATGCTGCCCGACCCGCTGAGTTACTCCAGCATTTTGTGAATAAATACCTTCGATTTGTACCAGCATCTGCAGTTATTTTCTTATACTTCTCAACAGAGGAGGTTCTCAACTAGGGTTGCCAACTTCCTCACTCTGCAAATACGGGACAAAGGGTGACGTCACCGCCATTGGTGGAGCGGGAGCACGTGGCCGCTGGCTGGGCGAGGTCACGTGGGGCGCGGGGCGGTGACATCACCCTTTGTCCCGTATTTGGGAGTGAGGAAGTTGGCAACCCTACTAATACGGGACAAGGGCGGTCCCGTACGGGACAAATCAATTTAGCCCAAAGTAGGGGGGATGTCCCGACTAATACGAGACAGTTGGCAACCCTATTCTCAACCCCAAGGAGCTGTGAATTGAGTTGTCGAGAGCGCTGTATTTTAACGTCTGAAGAAGGGTCTCGTCCCGAAGCTTCACCCATTCCTTCTCTCCGGAGATGCTGCCTGTCCCGCTGAGTTGCTCCAGGATATCTCCTATAATCTCTGTACTTGTTTGAACGTGTTGTAAAATTGTTTCCATCTTCTTCTCAGCTTCTTAAAGAAGACATTGAAAGGTCGTCAGCCATCTCAGAGGGGCTGGAGTCTCGGATCGCCCAGTGTGGTCTCCGGTGTCTAGCTGACTTCCTCCAGAGGTATGGTGTCCCAGACTGTGTGGGGGGGGGGGGGGGGGGGGGGGGGGAGGGGGTTGGTTGGAAGACCTGCTTCATTGCCTGGAGAACGTTGTTGGGATCTCCCAAAGACAGACACAAAAACCTGGAGTAACTCAGCGGGTCAGGCAACATCTCTGGAGAAAAGGAATAGGTGTCAGGTCGAGACAACTTCTTCAGACTCGAAACATCACCTATCCTTTTTCTCCAGAGATGCTGCCTGACCTGGCAGGGGAATGGGGTTAGGAGGGAGAGATAGATCAGCCATGATTGAATGGCGGAGTAGACTTGATGGGCCGAATGGCCTCATTCTACTCCTATTCCTTATGACCTAATGAGTGACCTGAGTTACTCCAGCTTTTTGTGTATGTTTTTGGTTTAAACAATAGACAATAGACAATAGGTGCAGGAGGAGGCCATTCAGCCCTTCGAGCCAGCACCGCCATTCAATGCAATCATGGCTGATCACTCTCAATCAGTACCCCGTTCCTGCCTTCTCCCCATACCCCCTCACTCCGCTATCCTTAAGAGCTCTATCCAGCTCTCTCTTGAAAGCATCCAACGAACTGGCCTCCACTGCCTTCTGAGGCAGAGAATTCCACACCTTCACCACTCTCTGACTGAAAAAGTCCAGCATCTGTAGTTCCTTGTTTCTACTCCATGACTGAGTCTAGAGAGATAGGTTGACCCAAGCCCCTTTAGTCCTACTCAATTCAATTCAAGATAACAGTCTTCACAATATGTTTCCCGTTAGGCTGCTGCATCAGATGTGTTGTGATAACCCATCTATGTCTAGATGACGAGCCCACGCTGCTGTCAGAGAGATGAAACACTTCTCAGATGTAGAGTGGCTGCGGGAGAGGAATCTTTTATTGGGTAAACAAGACCTCTGCCAAAGGCCTGGTGGAACTAACAGACAAGAAGCACTTGTAGACCGACACAAAAAGCTGGAGTAACTCAGCGGGTCAGGCAGCATCTGTGGAGAACATGGATAGGTGACGTTTCACAGAGTGCTGGAGTAACTCAGCGGGTCAGGCAGCATCTGTGGAGAGAAGGAATGGGTGACGTTTTAGTTTAGTTTAGTAACCATATTTGTTTAGTTCAGTTATCATATCATCATATATATACAGCCGGAAACAGGCCTTTTTGGCCCTCCAAGTCCGTGCCGCCCAGCGATCCCAGTACATTAACACTATCCTACACCCACTAGGGACAATTTTTACATTTTACCCAGCCAATTAACCTACATACCTGTACGTCTTTGGAGTGTGGGAGGAAACCGAAGATCTCGGAGAAAACCCACGCAGGTCACGGGGAGAACGTACAAACTCCTTACAGTGCAGCACCCGTAGTCAGGATCGAACCTGAGTCTCCGGCACTGCATTCGCTGTAAAGCAGCAACTCTACCGCTGCGCCACCGTGCCGCCAGTTTAGTGAAACAGCACAGGAAAAGGCCCTTCGGCCCACCAAAACCGTGATCGCAATGGAGCCGTCCTCAGTGTACAGATACAGCGATAAAGGGAATAACCTTGTCTTGCTTCATATGCACTGCGCGTGTAAAACAAAAACCCGATCGAGTGATCAGAAAAAAACAACTATTGGTACCAGGGACACTGACTTTCCTTAAAGTGAGTCTGAAGAAGGGTCTCGACCCGAAATGTCACCCATTCCTTCTCTCCAGAGATGCTGCCTGACCCGCTGAGTTACTCCAGCATTTTGTGTCTAGCTTTCCTTAAAGTCAGTTTGTGAACCTGTTTTACATTGACCTCTCTCTCCCTCTCCCTCCCCCTCCCCCTCTCCCTCTCCCTCTCCCTCTCCCTCTCCCTCTCCCTCTCCCTCTCCCTCTCCCTCTCCCTCTCCCTCTCCCTCTCCCTCTCCCTCTCCCTCTCCCTCTCCCTCTCCCTCTCCCTCTCCCTCTCCCTCTCCCTCTCCCTCTCCCTCTCCCTCTCCCTCTCCCTCTCCCTCTCCCTCTCCCTCTCCCTCTCCCTCTCCCTCTCCCCTCCCCCTCCCCCTCCCCCTCCCCCTCCCCCTCCCCCTCCCCCTCCCCCTCCCCCTCCCCCTCCCCCTCCCCCTCCCCCTCCCCCTCCCCCTCCCCCCTCCCCCTCCCTCTCCCTCTCCCTCTCCCTCTCCCTCTCTCCCTCCCCCTCTCCCTCTCCCTCTCCCTCTCCCTCTCTCCCTCTCTCCCTCTCTCCCTCTCTCCCTCTCTCCCTCTCTCCCTCTCTCCCTCTCTCCCTCTCTCCCTCTCTCCCTCTCCCACAGTTTCCAGATCAGTGTCCAGGAGTTGTATGGCCGATTTGCCGACTCAGCAACCCGCATGGAATGCATGGTTCCCCAGACGATTGCTGCAGTGAACTGCTGTCCTGCGTTCAGGTAAGCATGCATAGCTGCACTGCAACCCCCCCGCCTCTGCTCTCTCTGCAGGGTCTCCAGGACTGCGCTCTCTACACACTGGGCTGTAGCCTCTACTGTAAAGGCAGACTGCACTCTCTAAACACAAGGCTGAACACTACAATAAATACTGGGCTCCACCCACTACATTAAATACGAAGACACAGAAACATAGAAAATAGGTGCAAGAGGAGGCCATTCGGCCCTTCGAGCCAGCACCGCCATTCATTGTGATCATGGCCGATCATTCTCAATCAGTAACCCGTTCCTGCCTTCTCCCCATATCCCTTGATTCCACTCGCCCCTAGAGTATCTAACTCCCTTTTAAATCCATCCAGTGAATTGGCCTCCACTGCCCTCTGTGGCAGAGAATTCCACAAATGCACAACTCTCTGGGTGAAAAAGTTTCTTCTCACCTCAGTCTTAAATGGCCTCCCCTTTATTCTTAGACTGTGTGGCCCCTGGTTCTGGACTCCCCCAACATTGGGAACATTTTTCCTGCATCTAGCTTGTCCGGTCCTTTTACAATTTTATATGTTTCTATAAGATCCCCTATCATCCTTCTAAACTCCAGTGAATACAAGCCCAGTCTTTCCAATCTTTCCTCATATGACAGTCCCGCCATTCCGGGGATTAACCTGGTGAACCTACCTCAATAGCAAGGATGTCCTTCCTCAAATTGGGAGACCAAAACTGCACACAATACTCCTCACATACATGCTGCACCCTCTCTAAATGCAGGCTTCCATTCGGCCCATCCTCCAATGCTATCCCCTCCGTGCCTAGCCAACTGACCCTGGCCTTGCTTTGCAGAGACTACATCGAACGTCTGATCCAGAAATATTCCCCGGATGGCGAAGAGATGAAGAGGAAAATGGTGGGAGCGCTGGAGAAGGTGGAGAGGGGGGGCATCAGCCTCTTAATGGAGAAACTCTTCAGCGAACTGAAGGTTGCTGGAATTTTATTTTATTTTACTTCATCACTTACGACTTCATTTTAGTCATCGTTGGGTTTAGGTTTAGTAGTGAGATAATGTGAAGGTGTGTTAGAAACAAGGAACTGCAGCTTTGGGGTTCAATTTTAGTTTTAGTTTTAGAGATGCAATGTTGAAACAGGCCCTTCGGCCCACCGGTTCCGTGCCGACCAGAGATCCCCACACATTAACACTGTCCTACACACACACACACACACACACACACACACACACACACACACACACACACACACACACACACACACACACACACACACACACACAGACACACACACACACACCACACACACACAGACACACACACACACACACACACACACACACACACACACACACACACACACACACACACACACACACACACACGGGATAATTTTACACTTACACCAAGCCAATTAACCTTCAAACCTGCACGTCTTTAGAGTGTGGGAGGAAACCGAAGATCTCGGAGAAAACCCATGCAGGTCACGGGGAGAACGTACAAACTCCGTACAGACAGCGCCCGTGGTCGGGATCGAACCCGGGTCTCCGGCGCCTGTGAGGTAGCAACTCTACCCGTTGCGCCTCAGTTTACCGAGGAAATCGGTGGGCGGCACGGTGAGGCAGTGGCAGAGATACTGCCTCACAGCGCCAGAGACCCAGGTTCGATCCCGACTACGGGTTCTGTCTGTACGGAGTTTGTACGTTCTCCCTGCGTGGGTTTTCTCCGAGATCTTCGGTTTCCTCCCACACTCCAAAAACGTACAGGTTTGAAGGCTAAGTGTAAGTGTAAAATTGTCCCTAGTGTGTGTGTGTAGGGTAGTGTTCATGTGCAGGGATCGCTGGTCGGTGTGGACTCGGTGGGCCGAAGGGCCTGTTTCAACGCTGTATCTCTAAAACTAAAAACTAAAACTAAATGCACAAAATGCTGGAGTAACTCAGCGGGTCAGGCAGCATCTGTGGAGAACATGGATAGGTGACGTTTCACAGAGCGCTGGAGTAACTCAGCGGGTCAGGCAGCATCTCTGGAGAACATGGATGAGTGGCGTTTCAAGTCTGAAGAAGAGTCCTGTCCCGAAGCGATACCTATCCATGTTCTCCGGAGATGCTGCCTGACCCGCTGAGTTACTCCAGCACTCTGTGAAACGTCACCTATCCATGTTCTCCACAGATGCTGCCTGACCCGCTGAGTTACTCCAGCACTCTGTGAAACGTCACCTATCCATGTTCTCCACAGATGCTGCCTGACCCACTGAGTTACTCCAGCACTTTGTGTCTTTTTACACTGGGAGTTTATGCATAATAGATTTACCGTACCGTGCGGAGTTTGTACGTTCAAGACGTGTAGGTTAATTGGTTTCGGTAACATTGTAAATTGTCCCTGGTGTGTGTACGGGGATCGCTGGTTGGCACGGACTCGGTGGGCCGAAGGGCCTGTTTTGCTTTGCCCAATCTCTCCCTGTAGCTCAGGCCCTCGAGTCCTGGCAACGTCGTTGTAAACCTTCTTTACACTCATTTCCAGCCACACTTTGCAAAGCTGTTGCGGAAGAAATGGCTCCAAAGTTCGGAAAGCTTTGAAAGTATCGTCGCCACCATTCGGGACCATTTCATCCAGTTCCACAAGATGAAGACTCCACCCTATCAGGTAGATCTTCAGTCAGAGGGTGGTGAATGTGTGGGATTCATTGCCACAGACGGCTGTGGAGGTCAAAGTCAATGGATATCTTTAAGGCGGAGATTGACAGATTCATGATCAGTACGGGTGTCAGGGGTTATGGGGAGAAGTCAGGAGAATGGGGTTGGGTGGGAGAGATAGATCAGCCGTGATTGAATGGCGGAGTAGACTTGATGGGCCGAATGGACTAATTCTTCTCCTATCATATAACCATATAACAACTACAGCAAGGAAACAGGCCCTTTCGGCCCTACCAGTCCACGCCGACCACTTTCCCTGACCTAGTCTCATCTACCTGCTCTCAGACCATAACCCTCTAATCCCCTCTTATCCATATACCTATCCAATTTACTCTTAAATAATAAAAGCGAGCCTGCCTCCACCACTTCCACCGGAAGCCCATTCCATACAGCCACCACCCTCTGAGTAAAGAAGTTACCCCTGATGTTACCCCTAAACTTTTGTCCCTCAATTCTGAAGATATGTCCCCTTATTGGAAACTTCCCCACTCTCAAAGGGAAAAGCCTACCCACGTCAACTCTGTCCGTCCCTCTTAAAAAACCTCTATCAAGTCCCCCCTCAACCTTCTACGCTCCAAAGAATAAAGACCCAACCTGTTCAACCTTTCTCTGTAGCTTAAGTGCTGAAACCCAGGCAACATTCTAGTAAATCTCCTCTGTACCCTCTCCATTTTGTCGACATCCTTCCTATAATTTGGCGACCAGAACTGCACACCATACTCCAGATTCGGCCTCACCAATGCCCTGTACAATTTTAACATTACATCCCAACTTCTATATTCGATGCTCTGATTTATAAAGGCAAGCATACCAAACGCCTTCTTCACCACCCTATCCACATGAGATTCCACCTTCAGGGAACAATGCACAATTATTCCCAGATCCCTCTGTTCCACTACATTCCTCAATTCCCTACCATTTACCCTGTACGTCCTATTTTGATTTGTCCTACCAAAATGCAGCACCTCACACTTATAATTTGGCGACCAGAACATGAACATGAACATGAACTTATGAACATGAACTTATGAAGTCACCGGTCATTGCATGAGAGACGGGTGTGAGCAGGCACGGGTGTGAGCAGGCACGGGTGTGAGCAGGGACGGGTGTGAGCTGGGAAGGGTGTGAGCAGGGACGGGTGTGAGCAGGGACGGGTGTGAGCTGGGAAGGGTGTGATCTGGGATGGGTGTGAGCAGGGACGGGTGTGAGCAGGGGCGAGTGTGAGCAGGGGCAGGTGTGAGCAGGGCTGGGGGAGGGTGTGGGGTGTGGGAGGGTGTACTGTGTTTAACATCCTTGACATGTAAGCATGCACCTTGCACACTCACGATCTGCACACTCACATCCTGTAAACTCATGCTGTTTACACCCACACCTTGCACACTCGGTCTTGTACACCCACACCTTGCACACTCAGTCTTATAAACACACTATGTATCACATCGTGCACACTAGCTGTGCACACTCACTGCGCACACTCCATGTGCAAACGCACCGTGCACACTCACTGTGCACACTCGTTGTGCACACTCACTGTGCACACTCACTGTGCACACTCACCGTGCATACTCGCTGTGCACACTCGTCGTGCACACTCACTGTTCACACTCGCTGTGCACACTCACCGTGCACACTCGCTGTGCACACTCACCGTGCACACTCGCTGTGCACACTCGCTGCGCACACTCGCTGCGCACACTCGCTGCGCACACTCACCGTGCACACTCGCTGTGCACACTCACCGTGCACACTCGCTGTGCACACTCGCTGCGCACACTCTCTGTGCACACTCTCTGCGCTTGCCCCCACTCTCCACTCTCCCTGCCTGTCGTCGCGGTGCTCGGTGTCTGACCGCCCTCTCTCTGGCCACAGACCCTGGTGGACGGGGCCCACCGGCAGGTGATCACCCAGTACCTGCAGCCACTCATGCACCGGAGGGTCAGCTGCACGTCGCAGGAAATGCGGACCCGGCTGGCTCTGCGGCTCAACGAGGACTCCGCAAAGCTGCAGGAGCTGTTCCGCGGGCTGGTGAGTCCGTCCCGTGCCCTACTGCCCTGCCCTGTACCACACCGCCCCCTCCCCTCCCCTCCCCCCGTCCCATCCCACCCCGCCCTGTCCCCTCCTCCCCACCCCACGCCCTACTGCCCTGCCCTGTACCACACCCCCCCCCCCATCCCCTACCGTCCCCTCCACTCCCCTCCCCGTCCCATCCCACCCCCTACTTTCCTGCCCTTTACCGCCCCGCCCCCTCCCGTTTAGTGCAAGATAAAGTGCAGTAAAGTCCGATCAAGGATAGTCCGAGGATCTCTATTGAGGTAGATGGCAGCCCAGGACTGCTCTCTGGTTGGTGAGAGGACGGTTCAGTTGCCTGATAACAGCCGGGGAGAAACTGTCCCTGAATCTGGAGGTGTGCGTGTTCACACTTCTGCACGTCTTGCCCGATGGGAGAGGGGAGAGGAGGGAGTGGCCGGGGTGTGTGGGGGGGGGGGGGGTCGGCAGGGACCTGTTCCCGGGGTGCACAGCTCTCTCTCTGACGCACGGTGGCCTCTTCCTCTCCCCCAGCAGTCCGCCATGACGTGGCTGGACCCGGCCATTGGCCATGTGGCCGAGATCATCAAGCTGAAGGAAACCTCCTCCATCCAGATGGAAGTTGGCGTCTTGGTCAGCAGCTATCCTGACGTGCGGTGAGTCAAAGTGCACCTCCTCACGCCTTGCACACTCACGCCCTGCACACCCACACCCTGCACACTCACACCCTGCACACTCACACCCTGCACGCTCACACCCTGCACACTCATACCCTGCACACTCACACCCCGCACACTCACACCGTGCACACTCACACCCTGCACACTCACATCCTGCACACTCACATCCTGCATGCTCACACCCTGCATGCTCACACCTTGCACACTCACACTCTGCACACTCACACCCTGCACGCTCACACCCTGCACACTCACACCTTGCACACTCACACCCTGTACACACACACCTTGCATACTCATACCCTGTACACTCACACATTACACACTCACACTTTGCACACCCACGCCATGCACACTCACACATTACACACTCGCACCCTGTACACTCGCACCTTGCACACTCACACAGTGTACACTCATACCCTGTACACTCACATGTTGCACACTCACCCTGTACACTCACACCTTACAAACTCACACCTTGCACACTCACATCCTGTACATTCACACTGTGTAAACCCACACCTTGCACACTCGGTTCTTCGATATTCGGTAACAACCCCCTCCCCCCCCCCAACCCCACCCCCATGTACATTCTCCCTGTGAATCAGTGTGTGAATCTGAGGAAGGGTCTCGACCCGAAACGTCACCCATCCATGTTCTCCAGAGATGCTGCCTGACCCGCTGAGTTACTCCAGCACTCTGTGTCTGTCTTCAATGCTGGTACCAGTGGGTTGAACATTGGTTTCTTGTGGCTTTCTGCAAGGGTTGCTGCCATCGCCCTGCCTGCCCTCCCACATTCCAGGCCACCTTAAAGCACTGCGAGCCCTTCCTCCAGCTCGTGCGATCACCAAACAATGGGAAATGCTTCAAGCCGTCAAGATCTTCCTGAACCTTTGGTAAACTCCCCAGCTGACGCCAAGCGCTGCGGACACATGCGGAAATATCCCAGCCTCGCCTCCTCTGAGATGTTTTGGGCGTGGGGACGAGCTCACATAGAAACATAGAAAATAGGTGCATGAGTAGGCCATTCGGCCCTTCGAGCCTGTACGCACCGCCATTCAATATGATCATGGCTGATCATCCAGCTCAGTAACCTGTACCTGCCTTCTCTCCATACCCCCTGATCCCTTTAGCCACAAGGGCCACATCTAACTCCCTCTTAAATATAGCCAATGAACTGGCCTCAACTACCTTCTGTGGCAGAGAATTCCACAGATTCACCACTCTCTGTGTGAAAAAAAACATTCTCATCTCGGTCCTAAAAGACTTCCCCCTTATCCTTAAACTGTGACCCCTTGTTCTGGACTTCCCCAACATCGGGAACAATCTTCCCGCATCTAGCCTCTCCAACCCCTTAAGAATTTTATATGTTTCTATAAGATCCCCCCTCAGTCTTCTAAATTCCAGCGAGTATAAGCCCAGTCTATCCAGTCTTTCTTCATATGAAAGTCCAGCCGTCACGTGGGGAGCTGAGGGTGAAGGGCTCGGCCTGGCCCTATCTGCTTGCCGTTTTGATTCTGTTATTTTGTTTCTGTGCCGTTCTTCCTGACCGCTGAGAATCCTGGCAGGGTGAAGTCAACACTGATGACTTCTGACAAGTGTCCTCTTCCTGTTTGTCTTGGAAACCTACTTATAGTAACTGAGGAAATGCAAAGCAGTGGCATGGGACCATGCTGGGAAGTCAGATCAAGAGGACTTCCTGCCCCCCATTAGCCATTTTGGGTGCCACCAAGCCGAAGAAATCAGTCCGTGGCCAAGGAAAACAGACAGTCCGAACCTTCCGTTCTCGTTTCCTTAAGTTGATTCATCACGCTGTCTGAGACAGAGAGAGATTTCATTCAGTATGAATCAGTGTCGTGACTGTTCCCTTCGACCTCTGGCACAAACAGGGACCTGCGTCTCACGAACCCGCTTTACCGCTCCGTTCCTGGTCCAACGCAGGGTTGGTTGCCAATAGACAACGGGCGCAGGAGGAGGCCATTCGGCCCTTCGAGCCATTCAATGTGATCATGGCTGATCATCCACAATCAGTTCCTGCCCTCAACCCATACCCCCTGACTCCGCTATCCTTAAGAGCTCTATCTTATACGGGACAAAGGGTGAGGTCACCGCCCCACGTGACCCCGCCCAGCCAGCGGCCACGTGCTCCCGCTCCACCAATGGCGGCTGCCATTGGTGGAGCGGGAGCACGTGGCCGCTGGCTGGACGAGGTCACGTGGGGCGCGGGGCGGTGACATCACCCGTATTTGGGAGTGAGGAAGTTGGCCAACCCAACTACAAGGAGGGTCCCGTACGGGACAAACTAATCCAGCCCAAAATACGGGATGTCCCGTCTAATACGGGACAGTTGGCGACCCTAGTTCAACGACACAAGACCACATTGAGGGACAGTTTCTTCCCAGCTGTTATCAGGCAACTGAACCGGCCTACCACCAACCAGAGAGCGGTCCTGAGCTGTGTAGATGGGGCATGTTGGTCGGCGTGGTCATGTTGGGCCGAAGGGCCTGTTTCCACGCTGTGTGACACTATACCTCTCTTACCTTTCCTGACGGCACTAACTGCACTCTGAGGTCAGTAGGCAAGGGGTAAACCTTCAGGAGAGAGCTGGATAGAGCTCTTAAGGATAGCGGAGTCAGGGGGTATGGGGAGAAGGCAGGAACGGGGTACTGATTGAGAATGATCAGCCATGATCACATTGAATGGCGGTGCTGGCTCGAAGGGCCGAATGGCCTCATCCTGCACCTATTGTCTATTGTGATGGCCACATTCTATTTGTTTAGAGATACAGCGTGGAAACAGGCCCTTCGGTCCATCGAGTCCCTGCTGACCAGCGATCCCCGCACTATCCTACACACTACTATCTACCACATTGGTGAACCTCGGACTATCTTTGATCGGACTTTACTGGCTTTATCTTGCATTAAACGTTATTCCCTTATCATGCGTACACCGTGAATGGCTCCATTGTAATCGCGTACTGTCTTTCCGCTGACTGGTTAGCAAGCAAAAGCTTTTCACTGTACCTCAGTACACGTGACAATAAACTAGACTGATACTGAACTGAACTCAAATCCCACTAAGGAATTTAAATTTACTTGATTAAAAAAAGGTGCCATTGAAGGTGATTATGTAATGTTGTGTAATCTAAGCGACAAGGAACAGCAGATGCCGGTTTACACAAAAAAAAGACGCAAAGTGCTGGAGTAACTCGTCAGGTCAGGCATCATCTGGGCAGCAGAGTGGCGCAGTGGTAGAGTTGCTGACTGACAGCGCCAGAGACCCGGGTTCGATCCTGACTACGGGCGCTGTCTGTACAGTTTGTACGTTCTCAAAGTGACCGCGTGGGTTTTCTCCGGGAGCTCCGGTTTCCTCCCACACTCCAAAGACGTGCAGGTTTGTAGGTTAATTGGCTTCAGTAAAAATTATAAATTGTCCCGAGTGTGTGTAGGATAGTGCTAGTGTGTGGGGTTTGTCGCGGGTCGGCACGGGCTCGGTGGGCCGAAGGGCCTGCTTCTGCACTGTATCTCTGAAGTCTAAAGCAAAATCTATTTATGGAAAACATGTTTGGGCGATGTTTTGTGTGAGGTCCTTTCTTCTGAAGAAGGATCCCGGCCCAAAACGTCACTTATCCATGTTCTAGTCTCCACAGATGCTGCCTGACCCGCTGAGTTACTCCAGCACTCTGTGAAACGTCACCTATCCGTGTTCTCCACAGATGCTGCCTGACCCACTGAGTTACTCCAGCACTCTGTGAAACGTCACCTATCCATGTTCTCCACAGATGCTGCCTGACTAGTTGAGTTGCTCCAGCACTCTGTGTCTTTTCTTGTTAGCCAGGCTCTGCGGTTCCTTCCTGCCTTGGACCTGAGCTCGCGGGGTGATGTAGTAAGCCGGGACGACCTCTTTAGTCTGACGTTGTTGTGTCCTTGCACCCACAGTAAGCACCACATCTCCGCAGTGCTGGACATCCGAGGGGATTTGAGTGCGCCCACCAAGCAGTTAATCCTGGAGTGCCTCCAGGAACTGGATGGCCAAGATGGCCGGCCTTCCCTTACCCGCGAGCGCGGGCTCTTCTCGGAGATAGACGAAGCCACCGCCATCCACTGCATCGGCTTGGGTGGGCACGGCACCCCAGGGTGCCTGGCCCGCTGGCTCCACTACTTCCGCCACCGTGCCAACCGCGCCAGGTGACCGCCGTGTGGGGCGCTGAGGGACTGTGGAGGGGGGACGGGAGACAGCTGGGGGTCCCCACCGGTTACATCTCCACAGATCTCCAGGTGCTTGTGGGCCTCTGAGTGGAGAGGTGTGAGGGAGAGGGGGGAGGCAGGGAGACTGTGGCCTCTCCTTCTCTGCGGGGGTCTCAAGATCCTGGACCGTCAACCACAACATCTACTCATCTTTCATCTCTGGAACCTGTCTACAAAACCAGGAGCCGGACCTGCCACCTGGTGCACCTCTCCAAGCAAGCACAGGGTAGCTGGGCCGAAGGGCCTGTGTCCAAGCTGTGTGGTTCCATGGCTCTATGTGAATGCAACGTTTGGAATGCAGGTGCAGGGGGAAGATTTGTCTGACAGGGGAAGCCCAATCCTATTTAATTCCTGTAAGAGAGGACTTCAAATCAGTGAAAGGAGGCTAATTCACTGGATGTATTCAAGAGAGAGAGTTAGATTTAGCTCTTGGGGCTAACGGAATCAGGGGGTGTGGGGAGAAAGTAGGAACGGGGTACTGATTGTGGATGATCAGCCATGATCGTATTGAATGGCGGTGCTGGCTCGAAGGGCCGAATGGCCTACTCCCACACCTATTTTCTATGTTTCTATATGAGAAAAATCTCAATCACAAAAAGCCACTAGCTGAAATTCCCCACAGAGAGACTGCACTTGTTCCTGGTCCCGGTAACACACAACTTCCTGATGTCAGGACTCGAGAGGCCTGAAGATTGTCACAAAAAGCTGGGGTAACTCAGCTGGGACAGGCAGCGTCCCTGGAGAGAAGGAATGGGTGACGTTTCGGGTCGAGGCCCTTCTTCAGAGCGGAGCTGCAGGGAGAGGTTGGGAAGGCTGGGACTCCATTCTTTGGAGCACAGGAGGATGAGGGGCGATCTTCTCGAGGTGTGCAAAATCATGAGAGGAATTCACAGAGTGAATTCACCGAGTCTTTTACCCACAGGTTTGGGGAGTCAAGAACCCAAGGACATGTGTTCAAGGTGAGAGGGGAAAGGTTTAGTATTTAATAGGGTTTAACAGGAACCTGAGGGCAACACTTTCACACAGAGGGTGGTGGGTGTATGGAACGAGCTGCCGGAGGAGGTGGTAGAGGCAGAGACAATAACAACATTTAACAGAAAATTGAACAAATCGTAGACATGCAGCATGAAGACAGGCCCTTCAGCCTTCCAGGCCCATGCCAAACTAGATGCCCCATCTACACTAGTCCCACCAGCTTGTGTTTGCCTTCTCTGTCTGGCAGCTCGTTCCATACACCCACCGCCCTTTCAGTGAAAAAGTTACCCCTTAGTTGAGGCTGGGACTATCCCAACGTTTAAGAAACAGTTAGACAGGTACATGGATAGGACAGGTTTGGAGGGATATGGACCAAACGCGGGCAGGTGGGACTAGTGTAGCTGGAACATGTTGACCGGTGTGGGCAAGTTGGGCCGAAGGGCCTGTTTCTATGCTGTACCATTCTATGACTCTATGACTAAGCCTAAGACAGACAAAAATGCTGGAGTAACTCAGCGGGTCAGGCAGCATCTCTGGAGAGAAGGAATGGGTGACGTTTCGGGCCGAGACCCTTCCTCAGCCAAGCCTCCTGGCTTGCTCCAAATCCTCGGCCACCAAGAACCAAGGCAGCTGGGCGATTCCCCTCCAAACTCTGATCCTGGATCACCAGGGGGATAGCAGGGCGAGGCCATTCTGCCAGCCAGATTGTGAATAAATGCGGAAGAAAATCTATGACTGATCATTATTATCGAGACTGTATAAATCCATAATGCAAAACTCATATTATATTGGGAATTAAATAAAGCTCTTTCTGAAAGTATTGTCTACTTTTGTAGGATGGTATCCTGTTGAGCTCGGAAGAACGAGACGTTTAGACTTTAGAGATATAGCGCGGAAACTGGCCCTTCGGCCCACCGAGTCCGTGCCGACCAGCGATCCCTGCACACTAACACTATCCTACACACACCGGGGACAATTTACACAATTTTACCGAAGCCAATTAACCTACAAACCGGTTTATTCACAAAATGCTGGAGTAACTCAGCGGGTCAGGCAGCATCTCGGGAGAGAAGGAATGGGTGACGTTTCGGGTCGAGACCCTTCTTCAGACTACAAACCGGTACATCTTTGGAGTGTGGGAGGAAACCGGAGCACCCGGAGAAAACGACCCAAAGACGAGCGGCACGGTGGCGCAGCGGTAGAGTTGCTGCCTCACGGCGCCTGGGACCCGGGTTCGATCCTGACCACGGGTGCTGTCTGTACGGAGTTTGTACGTTCTCCCTGGGTTTTCTCGGGGTGCTCCGGTTTCCTCCGACAGACCAAAGATGTGCAGGTTACTTGTCTTCTGTAAACGGCCCCCAGTGTGTGAGAGGGATAGAGATGGGGAGGAGGTTGGTGGGAGTGTGGGGAGAATACCTGAGACAGCGTGTGAGACAGCACGTGTGTGTGTGTGAGAGAGAGCGTGTGTGTGTATGTGTGTGAGAGAGAGAGTGTGTGTGTATGTGAGAGACAGCGTGTGTCTGTGTGTGTGAAAGAGAGCGTGTGTGTGTGTGTGTGTGTGAGAGCGTGTGTGAGGGAATGTGAGAGAGCTTGTTAGACAACACGTGTGTGTATGTGTGAGAGAGCGTGTGTGTGTGAGTGCGTGTGAGAGAGCATGTGATTGATTGTGAGAGTGTGTGGGTGTCTGAGTGCATGTGAGTGTGTGTGTGAGTGTGCGAGAGCGTGTAAGAGAGCATGTGAGTGCGTGTGTGTGTGTGAGTGCGTATGTGAGTGTGTGTGTGAGAGTGTGAGTTTGTGTGTGAGTGTGTGTGTGAGTGCGTGTGCATGTGTGAGAGTGTGTGTGAGAGTGCGTGTGTGCGTGTGTGAGTGCGTGTGTGAGAGTGCGTGTGCGTGTGTGAGTGCGTGTGCATGTGTGAGAGTGCGTGTGTGAGAGTGCGTGTGCGTGTGTGAGTGCGTGTGCGTGCGTGTGCGTGTGTGAGTGCGTGTGTGATTGCGTGTGCAAATAGCTGTCATGACTCTCCCCAACAACAGGTGCCAGTGGCTGCCTCTCTCCCATGTTGGGTTCTGATGGGAAGTTCAACAAGACTAAATTTAGCCGCCAATGAGTGGTTTCCTCGTCTCTTGGCTCAGTCATGGTTCCACCGGGCGGTGGGAAGTTGTGCATCATTGGTGAACGCACAAACACATCACTAAACACTCTGCCCTTCCCAAACGCAAGGGCCAAGATATTTATTTGTTGCGGGAACTATTAACTTTTCATATGACTGATTCGCTCCAGCTTTCCGTGTCTATCTTCACCTTTTACGCTCATTGATTTTATCCCCCCCACATTCCCAAGGGGGCCTGTTCCACAATGTATCTCTAAACTTAACGTAACTTAACCAAACCAAACGTGATCATGAAGAACCATTGAGATAGTTAACATCGAAGCATTCACAGACTCCACACATCCACCCCACCTTTCAATTCAGTCCAAAATGGGGGCATTAATTGACAATAGACAATAGACAATAGGTGCAGGAGGAGTCCATTCGGCCCTTCGAGCCAGCACCGCCATTCAATGTGATCATGGCTGATCATTCTCAATCAGTACCCCATTCCTGCCTTCTCCCCATAACCCCTGACTCCACTGAACTTAAGAGCTCTATCTAGCTCTCTCTTGAATGCATTCAGAGAATTGGCCTCCACTGCCTTCTGAGGCAGAGAATTCCATAGATTTACAACTCTCTGACTGAAAAAGTTTTTCCTCATCTCAGTTCTAAATGGCGTACCCCTTATTCTTAAACTGTGCCCCTTGTTCTGGACTCCCCCAACATTGGGAACATGTTTCCTGCCTCTAACGTGTCCAACCCCTTAATAATCTTATACGTTTCGATAAGATCTCCTCTCATCCTTCTAAATTCCAGTGTATACAAGCCTAGTCGCTCCAGTCTTTCAACATATGACAGTCCCGCCATTCCGGGAATTAACCGAGTAAACCTACACTGCACGCCCTCAATAGCAAGAATATCCTTCCTCAAATTTGGAGACCAAAACTGCACACAGTACTCCAGGTGTGGTCTCACTAGGGCCCTGTACAACTGCACACAGTACTCCAGGTGCGGTCTCACTAAGGCCTTGTACAACTGCACACAGTACTCCAGGTGTGGTCTCACTAGGGCCCTGTACAACTGCACACAGTACTCCAGGTGCGGTCTCACTAGGGCCCTGTACAACTGCACATAGTACTCCAGGTGCGGTCTCACCAGGGCCCTGTACAACTGCACACAGTACTCCAGGTGTGGTCTCACTAGTGCCCTGTACAACTGCACACAGTACTCCAGGTGCGGTCTCACTAGGGCCCTGTACAACTGCACACAGTACTCCAGGTGCGGTCTCACTAGGGCCTTGTACAACTGCACACAGTACTCCAGGTGCGGTCTCACTAGGGCCTTGTACAACTCCACACAGTACTCCAGGTGCGTTCTCACTAGGGCCCTGGTCCAGTCCCCCACTGAACCGTCTTCTCACCAACCAGAGAGCCATCCTGAACTACTATCTACCTCTTTGGTGACCCTCGGACTATCCTTGATCGGACTTTGTTGGCTTTACCTTGCACTAAATGTTATTCCCATATCATGAAAGATAGACACAAAATGTTGGAGTACCTCAGTGGGACAGGCAGCATCTCTGGATAGAAGGATTTCGGGTCGAGACCCTTCAGAAACGTCACCCATTCCTTCTCTCCAGAGATGCTGCCTGTCCCGCTGAGTTACTCCAGCACTTTGTGTTTATCTTCGGTGTAAACCAGCATCTGCAGTTCCTTCCTACAAACCCCCTTATCATGTACCACCTATACACTGTAAATGGCTCGATTGTAATCACGTACGGACTTTCTGCTGAAGATAGACACAAAACGCTAGAGTAACTCAGCGGGGCAGTGGTTAGCACGCAACAAAAGCTTTTCACTGTACCTCGGTACACGTGACACTAAACTGAACTGAAACTGCACAACTCGACCAAAAGTAAACAAAACGTGGGTTCTGTCTGTCTCTCAGGACAAACCAATTTAGCCCAAAATACGGGGGATGTCCCGGCTACTAATGGACAGTGTGGGGGGCACGGTGGCGCAGCGGTAGAGTTGCTGCCTTACAGCAAATGCAGCGCCGGAGACTCAGGTTCGATCCCGACTACGGGCGCCGTCTGTACGGAGTTTGCACGTTCTCCCCGTGTCCTGCGTGGGTTTTCTCCGAGATCTTCGGTTTCCTCCCACACTCCAAAGACGTGCAGGTACGTAGGTTAATTGACTGTGTATAATGTTAAAAATAAATTGGCCCTAGTGTGTGTGTAGATAGGTGCGGGGATCGCTGGGCGGCGCGGACTCGGTGGGCCGAAGGGCCTGTTTCCGCGCTGTGACTCTAAATCTAAATCTAAACCCTAGTTCTCAGCTGCGATGTTCATGGTGACTGTTAGTCTGGTGTCTGCCCTCAACCTCTTCCCCTGCCCAACGTCACCTCCTCTCACCCCCACCCCACCCTAGCTATTTACTGACGCATCCTTAAACTAATAAAGGCTCCAAGACCACAATACAAAATGGTGGTGCATAGGTCGTTATCCAACGCCCATTGTTCCAAAGTACTTTCTCGACCTGCTTCAAACTCTCTTCTGTTAACTGAGGCGCTTTAACGACCTCTGTCCAAGTGCTTTAATTTCTTCCTGGTTGCTGCCGTTTTCATCTTTCAGGATGCCTGGCCTGTTTGTTCAGCTAATCTCGTTGGCTGACTATTGGCCCCATGCCCTGCTGCTGACTGTTAGTTTGGGTCGAGTACTGACCTGGACTCCCCTCCTTTCCAACAACAACTTGGAATTACGTAAAAGCCTTTCACGCAGAGAAGCGTGACGAAGAGGCTTGACGAACTATGCTCCATGAGTTAAGGTAGTACAGGAAGGCAGTCACAGAGTGCTGGAGTAACTCAGCGGGTCAGGCAGCATCTCTGGAGAACATGGATTGGACACATTAGAGGCAGATAACATGTTCCCAATGTTGGGGGAGTCCAGAACAAGGGGCCACAGTTTAAGAATAAGGGGTAGGCCATTTAGAACGGAGAATAGGAAGAACTTTTTCAGTCAGAGGGTGGTGAAGGTGTGGAATTCTCTGCCTCAGAAGGCAGTGGAGGCCAGTACGTTGGATGCTTTCAAGAGAGAGCTGGATAGAGCTCTTAAGGATAGCGGAGTGAGGGGGTATGGGGAGAAGGCAGGAACGGGGTACTGATTGAGAGTGATCAGCCATGATCGCATTGAATGGCGGTGCTGGCTCGAAGGGCTGAATGGCCTACTCCTGCACCTATTGTCTATTGTCTATTGTCTATAGGTGACGTTTCACAGAGTGCTGGAGTAACTCAATAGACAATAGGTGCAGGAGGAGGCCATTCGGCCCTTCGAGCCAGCACCGCCATTCAATGTGATCATGGCTGATCATTCTCAATCAGTACCCCGTTCCTGCCTTCTCCCCATACCCCCTGACTCCGCTATCCTTAAGAGCTCTATCTAGCTCTCTCTTGAATGCATTCAGAGAATTGGCCTCCACTGCCATCTGAGGCAGAGAATTCCACAGATTCACAACTCTCCTCATCGGGAAACTCAGCGGGTCGGGCAGCATCTGTGGAGAACATGGATAGGTGACGTTTCACAGAGTGCTGGAGTAACTCAGCGGGTCAGGCAGCATCTCTGAAGATAACTCTTCAAGCACGTGAGTAAAAGATCATCGCTGATTAGTTTACTTTAGTTTACATATACAGCGCAAAAATAGGCCCTTTGGCCCACTGAGTGCGCACTGACCACCGATCCCCTCACACTAACACTACCATACACACACTAAAGATAATTTCACATTTACACTAAGCCAATTAACCTACAAACCTGCACGTCTTTGGAGTGTGGGAGGAAACCGAAGATCTTGGAGAAAACCCATGTGGTCACTGGGAGAACGTACAAACTCCGTACAGACAGCTCCCGTAGTCGGGATGGAACCTGGGTCTCTGGCGCTGTGAGGCAGCAGCTCTACCCTCTGCGCCACCTTGCCGCGCTTTCGCTAATAATTAGAGTAAGGGAATGTGTCCTTGCGAGAGGCAGATTAAGTTTCAATAAATCCGGCCTCAATAAAAACCAACGACAAAAAATTAATTAGTTGCCAAATGACCTTTGGTTCTCCTGAAGTGTTATGGTTGTAAAAGATGTTCGTGAGGCCTTATTTTGAGTATAGGTTTGGCCATCCTGGTCTCGGAAGGATGTTGTTAAACAGGAATGAGCGCAGGGATGATTTAAGAGGATCTTGCCAGGATTCGAGGGCCTGAGCTCGACGGGGGGAGGTTGGACAGGCACGGACTTTAACCCAGCAGCACCAGAGGATGAGGGGTGATCTTACAGGGGCGTGCAAGAACAAGAAATATAATATGATAAGTTTTACTCTACAAATGGAGAGGGAGAAGGGAAAATCGGAGGTGTCAGTATTACAGTATAGCAAAGGGGATTACAGAGGCATGAGGCAGGAGCTGGCCAGAATTGACTGGAAGGAGGCCCTCGCAGGGAAGACGGTAGAACAGCAATGGCAGGTATTCCTGGGAATAATGCAGAGGTTGCCGGATCAATTTATCCCAAAGAGGAGGAAAGATTCTAAGGGGAGTAAGAGGCACCTGTGGCTGACGAGGGAAGTCAAGGACAACATTACAATAAAAGGGAAGAAGTATAACATAGCAAAGAAGAGTGGGAAGCCAGAGGATTGGGACTCTTTAGAAGAGCAACATAAGATAACTAAAAAGGCAATACGGGGAGAAAAGATGAGGTACGAGGGTAAACTAGCCAATAATATAAAGGAGGATAGTAAAAGCTTTTTTAGGTACGTGAAGAGGAAAAAAATAGTCAAGGCAAATGTGGGTCCCTTGAAGACCAGAAGCAGGGGAATTTATTATGGGGAACAAAGAAATGGCAGACGAGTTAAACCGGTACTTTGGATTTGTCTTCACTGAGGAGGATACATTGTCTATTGTCTATTGAGGGGGATAGATGTGGTAGATGCACGGAGCCTTTTCTGGAGAGAAGGAATGGGTGACGTTTCGGGGCGAGACCCTTCTTCAGACCGAGACCCCGGAGCATGCTGGTGGGGATAGACAGCAGCTCTACCGCTGCGGGTCTTGAGCTTGAAGGGAAAGGGTTAAAGGGTTCAGAGTTTGTGCCAGGGGTGGGGGGGGGTCTGTCTGTTTCCCCAGCCCCAGGCCTCTCCGTCACTAACAGAGTCGGCAAACACCAAGGCACTGTTGACACTGGGAACGGCAGCGGTGGCCAAAGCTGACCACAGGGTGCTGCCAGAAGTCCTGCAGCTTTGTAAATATTTACACTGGAGGCCGTGACGGGAGGTCAAAGGAAACTCCTCTTCCGTTGGTTGTATAGTTGGAGATACAGCAGGGAAACAGGCCCTTCGGCCCACACCGACCATCCATCACCCTTTAGACTGTAGACTTTACAGATACAGCAGGGAAACAGGCCCTTCGGCCCACACCGACCATCCATCACCCTTTAGACTGGAGACTTTACAGATACAGCAGGAACACAGGCCCTTCGGCCCATCAAATCCGCGCCGACCAGCGATCACCCCGTACTCTAGTTTAGTTCAGTTTAGTTTAATTTAGTTTCAAGATACAGAGATAAAGATAAAGATAAAGTTAAAGATAAAGAAACAGGCCCTTCGGCCCATCAAGTCCGCGCCGACCAGCGATCCCCGCACTCTCGTTTAGTTCAGTTTCGTTTACAGGTACAGCGTGGAAACAGGCCCTTCGGCCCACCGAGTCCGTGCCGACCAGCGATCACCCCGTACACTAGCACTATCCTACAACGAGGGACAATTTACAATTTTTAACGAAGCCAATTAACCAGCAAGCCTGTACGCCTTTGGAGAGTGGGAGGAAACCGGAGCACCTGGAGAAAACCCACGCAGGTCACGGGGAGAACGTACAAACCCCAAAGGTGTACAGGTTTGTATTTTATGTGCAGGAAGGAACTGCAGATGCTGGTTTACACCAGTAGATATTAACGCTGGAGTAACTCAGCGGGACAGGCAGCATCTCTGGAGAAAAGGAATGGTAGTAGAAAATCATGAGAGGAATAGATCGGGTAGATGCACAGAGTCTCTTGCCCAGAGTAGGGGAATCGAGGACCAGAGGTCATAGGCTCAAGGTGAAGGGGGAAAGATTTAATAGGAATCTGAGGGGTAACTTTTCCACACAGAGGGTGGTGGGTGTATGGAACGAACTGCCAGAGGAGGTAGTTGAGGCTGGGACTATCCCAACGTTTAAGAAACAGTTGGATAGGTACATGGATAGGACAGGTTTGGAGGGATACGGACCAAACGCAGGCAGGTGGGACTAGTGTAGATGGGGCATGTTGGCCGGTATGGGCAAGGTGGGTCGAAGGGCCTGTTTCCACATTGTATCACTCTATGACTCTAGGGTGTAGGGAGAGGGTGTAGGGAGAGGGTGCAGGGTGCAGGGTGCAGGGTGCAGGGAGAGGGTGCAGGGTGCAGGGTGCAGGGTGCAGGGTGCAGGGTGCAGGGTGCAGGGTGCAGGGAGAGGGTGCAGGGAGAGGGTGCAGGGTGCAGGGTGCAGAGTGCAGGGAGAGGGTGCAGGGTGCATGGTGCAGAGTGCAGGGAGAGGGTGCAAGGTGCAGAGTGCAGGGAGAGGGTGCAGGGTGCAGGGTGCAGGGTGCAGGGTGCAGGGTGCAGGGTGCAGGGTGCAGGGTGTAGGGAGGGGGTGCAGGGTGCAGGGAGATGGTGCAGGGTGCAGGGTGCAGGGAGATGGTGCAGGGTGCAGGGTGCAGGGAGAGGGTGCAGGGTGCAGGGAGAGGGTGCAGGGTGCAGGGTGCAGGGTGCAGGGTGCCGGGTGCAGGGTGCAGGGAGATGGTGCAGGGTGCAGGGTGCAGGGTGCAGGGTGCAGGGAGAGGGTGCAGGGTGCAGGGAGAGGGTGCAGGGTGCAGGGTGCAGGGTGCAGGGAGAGGGTGCAGGTTGTAGAGAGGGTGCCGTTATCCGGGGGGGGGGGGAGATGGAGGGGGGGGCACTGTTGATTCTGTTGCTGTGCTCCAAGGGGTACACAGGCCGTTCACACACAGCCACATCCGGACTAATCGAGTGCTTCCTCTCCCATTGATCTTGTAGTGAGGAAGATCGTCAAGTCTCTTGCCACTCCCCCCCCCTCCCCGGCTAATCTAGGAGCAGATCCTGCTTCAGATGGGTCGAGCTGTTGGCCCGGGAGGCTGCCCGTCTGTCGTCAGCAGACAGAGGCCGAGAGACAAGAAGTGTTTCATTGTCAGAGGCCCCGGGACTGGACAATAAGATTCTTACTTTAGGCAGCAGCTCCACAGGGTTTTGTAAACACAACACACACACACACACACACACCCAGTGGATAATATCGTAAACAAACACAACAATTAAAAATCCCAAAATAATGTAAAAACTAAATAAACAAAGCCCGAGGTATCTCAGCAACCAGGGAGAGTCTGGGTGGAGTTCATCATGTTCAATAGCCAGAAGGTTGACACAAAATGCTGGAGTAACTCAGCGGGACGGGCAGCATCTCTGGAGAGAAGGAATGGGTGATGTTTCGGGTCGAGACCCTTCTTTAGACTTCTTATTCAAGAGCCTGATGGCTGTAGGGAAGATGCTGTTCCTGAACCTGGACGTTACAGTTTTTAGGCTCCAGTATCTTCTTCCCAATGGCAGGGGTGAGATGAGAGTGTGGCCAGGGTGGTGTGGGTCAGTGAGAGTGTGGCCAGGGTGGTGTGGGTCAGTGAGAGTGTGGCCAGGGTGGTGTGGGTCAGGGTGGTGTGGGTCAGTGAGAGTGTGGCCCAGGGTGGTGTGGGTCAGTGAGTGTGTGGCCCAGGGTGGTGTGGGTCAGTGAGAGTGTGGCCAGGGTGGTGTGGGTCAGGGTGGTGTGGGTCAGTGAGAGTGTGGGTCAGTGAGAGTGTGGCCAGGGTGGTGTGGGTCAGTGAGAGTGTGGCCAGGGTGGTGTGGGTCAGGGTGGTGTGGTCAGTGAGAGTGTGGCCCAGGGTGGTGTGGGTCAGTGAGAGTGTGGCCAGGGTGGTGTGGGTCAGTGAGAGTGTGGCCCAGGGTGGTGTGGGTCAGTGAGAGTGTGGCCAGGGTGGGGGTGTGGGTCAGTGAGAGTGTGGCCAGGGTGGTGTGGGTCAGTGAGAGTGTGGCCAGGGTGGGGGTGTGGGTCAGTGAGAGTGTGGCCCAGGGTGGTGTGGGTCAGTGAGAGTGTGGCCCAGGGTGGTGTGGGTCAGTGAGGGTGTGGCCAGGGTGGTGTGGGTCAGTGAGAGTGTGGCCAGGGTGGTGTGGGTCAGTGAGAGTGTGGCCAGGGTGGTGTGGGTCAGTGAGAGTGTGGCCAGGGTGGTGTGGGTCAGTGAGAGTGTGGCCAGGGTGGTGTGGGTCAGTGAGAGTGTGGCCAGGGTGGTGTGGGTCAGTGAGAGTGTGGCCCAGGGTGGTGTGGGTCAGTGAGAGTGTGGCCAGGGTGGTGTGGGTCAGTGAGAGTGTGGCCCAGGGTGGTGTGGGTCAGTGAGAGTGTGGCCCAGGGTGGTGTGGGTCAGTGAGAGTGTGGCCAGGGTGGTGTGGGTCAGTGAGAGTGTGGCCCAGGGTGGTGTGGGTCAGTGAGAGTGTGGCCAGGGTGGGGGTGTGGGTCAGTGAGAGTGTGGCCAGGGTGGTGTGGGTCAGTGAGAGTGTGGCCAGGGTGGGGGTGTGGGTCAGTGAGAGTGTGGCCAGGGTGGTGTGGGTCAGTGAGAGTGTGGCCAGGGTGGGGGTGTGGGTCAGTGAGAGTGTGGCCAGGGTGGTGTGGGTCAGTGAGAGTGTGGCCAGGGTGGGGGTGTGGGTCAGTGAGAGTGTGGCCAGGGTGGTGGTGTGGGTCTCTGATGATGCCGGCTGCCATTTTGAGGTAGCTCCTCCTGTAGATCCCATCGATGGTGGGTGTTATGGGAATAGTGCACCCGGTGTTGCAGGACCGGGGATATATGACCCATGAGGCTGTAGCCAGAGTGATCCTTAACCCAAGACTCGAGTGTAAATCCTCTGTTAATTAGTTGTGTAGCTGTACTGTAGCAGGTTACAGAAAGGAAACAAAACATGGTGTCAGATCGGGGCCTGCTTCAGGATCAATCGAGAGGACGAAAGCAGACGACTGAGAGACGACTGTGGGGCCGACATTGTTTCCATTGATAGAGGGGCGGATTTATCAGGAAAATGGAGCAGCTGAAGCCCCCCTAGGCAAATGAATTTTGAGGCAAGGGACCTGCCGATGGAGTGGAGACAATGGAGGGAAGAGTTTGAGCTCTATGTTGATTTGAGCATGGAAGGGAAGGATGATAAGACAATGAGGAAACTGCTCATGTACCTAGTTGGACCGCAAGGGAGGGAGCTCTACCAGACGCTCGCGACACGGACGCCAGAGGGCAACGTACAAGAGGTTACACTAGAGCAGGCACTCAATGCTTTCGAAAAGCATTGTCGACCCGTGAGGAACGAGACTGTCGACAGGTATAGATTCTTTATGCGGAGCCAAGAGAGAGGGGAGACTTTTGATTCGTTTTTAATAGAACTGAAGCTCTTGGCAGCTCATTGCGGTTTCAGAGAATTGAAGGATTACCTTCAATTATAGGAAGGATGTCGACAAAATGGAGAGGGTACAGAGGAGATTTACTAGAATGTTGCCTGGGTTTCAGCACTTAGGCTACAGAGAGAGGTTGAACAGGTTGGGTCTTTATTCTTTGGAGCGTAGAAGGTTGAGGGGGGACTTGATAGAGGTTTTTAAAATTTTGAGAGGGACGGACAGAGTTGACGTGGGTAGGCTTTTCCCTTTGAGAGTGGGGAAGATTCCAACAAGGGGACATAGCTTCAGAATTGAGGGACAAAAGTTTAGGGGTAACATGAGGGGTAACTTCTTTACTCAGAGGGTGGTGGCTGTCTGGAATGGGCTTCCGGTGGAAGTGGTGGAGGCAGGCTCGATTTTATTATTTAAGAGTAAATTGGATAGGTATATGGATAGGAGGGGATTAGAGGGTTATGGTCTGAGTGCAGGTAGATGAGACTAGGTCAGGGAGAATGGTCGGCGTGGACTGGTAGGGCCGGACAGGCCTGTTTCCGTGCTGTAGTTGTTATATGGTTATATGGTTATATGGTTATATGATACGTGATAGAACAATATGCGGCATGAGGGATGACATGCTGCGGGAAAGACTTCTTCGAGAAACCTCACTTGACTTAGAAAAGTGTGTGAAGGCATGCCAGGCTTCGGTGCTGGCCAAGGCCAGAGTTGATGTCCTGGTAGGGGACCAGCGACAAGATGTCTGTGCAGTGAGGCAGGAGGGGAAACGATACCAGCCAACCATAGAGTGCAAATACTGTGGATACAAACATGAGAGAAAGAAGGAGAAATGTCCGGCATATGGCAGGGAGTGTTTCAAATGCCATCAGAAAGATCATTTCGCCTCACAGTGCATGGAAAAGCAGGGGTAGCAGAAGAAAGAAAAGAAAGGGAAAAAACCTGTGCATGCAGTGGTGGAAGTGGAGAGTTCCAGTGATGGGTGTGATGACAGTCAAGAGGTTGATGACATTCACACAATGGAACTGCAACCAGAAGCAGGAAAAGCACAGGGTTGAGGAGACTCAATTCCCAAAGAAAATCTTTGCGACCATGATGCTGAAAGGGAAGGAAGTAAAACTCCAGGTGGACAGTGGAGCCACATGTAACATCATTCCCAAGATGTATGCGAAGGATGTGGATGAAACCAAGCAAGTATTGTCCATGTACAACACTACCACAGTGGTGCCTCTTGGGAAAAGCAAAATGAGACTGGTAAACCCAAAGAATGGAAAGAAATACAAATAATAATAATAATAATAATGCATTTTATTTATATAGCGCTTTTCATATACTCAAAGACGCTTTACAGAGATTTTGAGAACATAGGGAAATGAATAAATAGATAAATAAGTAAATAAATAAACGAACAGAGAAAGGAGACGGAAGGTGAGGTGACCTTCAGTGGTTGAAGGCAGTGCTGAACCGGTGAGACTTCAGCGATGTTTTGAATGTGGTGAGTGTGGAGGAGTCTCTAACGGTTTGGGGCAGTGAGTTCCATAGGGTGGGAGCAGCGATGGAGAAAGCCCTGTCCCCCCAGGATCTGAGTTTGGTCCGGATGTGGGGGGATAGGAGATTGGCAGCGGCAGAGCGGAGGGTGCAGGTGGGAGTGTGCCTGTGGAGGAGGTCGGTCAGGTAGGATGGGGCCAGGTTATGGAGGGCTTTGTAGGTCATGAGGAGGATTTTGTACTGGATTCTCTGGGGGATGGGGAGCCAGTGGAGTTTGTAAAGGACGGGGGGTGATATGGTCACGGATCGGGGAGTGGGTGAGTAGACGGGCAGCGGAGTTTTGAAGTAGAGTTTGTAGTCCTGGAGGAAGACTGCATTCCAATCCTGGGAAGCAGAGAAGCCCAGCAGATGGGGCTCATCTCAGTGTGTACAGAGAACACAATGACACTGAGTGGCAGTGAAATCCCTCTGACCAAGGAAAGATTGATAGCGGAGTATGCTGATGTGTTTGAAGGGACGGGTACATTTGAGGGCAAGTGCCATCTGCTGGTAGCTGACAGCATAACGCCGGTGATCCACCCACCACGAAGAATCCCTGTAGCCTTACGGAGTAAGCTGAAAGAGGAGTTAGGCAGACTGACAGAAGCGGAAATAATTGCCCCAGTAGAGACCCACACACCATGGGTATCAATAGACAATAGACAATAGGTGCAGGAGGAGGCCATTCAGCCCTTCGAGCCAGCACCACCATTCAATGCGATCATGGCTGATCATTCTCAATCAGTACCCCGTTCCTGCCTTCTCACCATACCCCCTCACTCCGCTATCCTTAAGAGCTCTATCCAGCTCTCTCTTGAAAGCATCCAACGAACTGGCCTCCACTGCCTTCTGAGGCAGAGAATTCCACACCTTCACCACTCTCTGACTGAAAAAGTTCTTCTTCATCTCCGTTCTAAATGGCCTACCCCTTATTCTTAAACTGTGGCCCCTTGTTCTGGACTCCCCCAACATTGGGAACATGTTTCCTGCCTCTAATGTGTCCAATCCCCTAATTATCTTATATGTTTCAATAAGATCCCCCCCTCATCCTTCTAAATTTCAGTGTATACAAGCCCAATCGATCCAGCCTTTCAACATACGACAGTCCCGCCATTCCGGGAATTAACCTAGTGAACCTACGCTGCACGCCCTCCATAGCAAGAATATCCTTCCTCAAATTTGGAGACCAAAACTGCACACAGTACTCCAGGTGCGGTCTCACCAGGGCCCGGTACAACTGTAGAAGGACCTCTTTGCTCCTATACTCAACTCCTCTTGTTACGAAGGCCAACATTCCATTGGCTTTCTTCACTGCCTGCTGTACCTGCATGCTTCCTTTCATTGACTGATGCACTAGGACACCCAGATCTCGTTGAACTCCCCCTCCTCCTAACTTGACACCATTCAGATAATAATCTGCCTTTCTATTCTTACTTCCAAAGTGAATAACCTCACACTTATCTACATTAAACTGCATCTGCCATGTATCCGCCCACTCACACAACCTGTCCAAGTCACCCTGCAGCCTTATTGCATCTTCCTCACAATTCACACTACCCCCCAGCTTAGTATCATCTGCAAATTTGCTAATGGTACTTTTAATCCCTTCGTCTAAGTCATTAATGTATCCAGCCTTGTGTGTGTGTAGAAAAGCCCAATGGGAAGTTGAGAGTGTGTTTAGACCCGAGGGATCTGAACAAGGGGCTTAAAAGAAGTCATTACCCAATGACGACGATCGAAGATGTTCTCACCGACCTGAATGATGCCAAGGTCTTTAGCACGTTTGATGCCAAGAATGGGTTTTGGCATGTGGAACTGGATGATGAGAGTTCTCAGCTTACGACATTTAACACACCATATGGTAGATATAGGTGGAGACGCACGCCGTTTGGTCTGGCCACGGCCCCTGAGGAGTTCCAGCAACGACAAGAACCAAGTGCTGGAGGGCCTGGAAGGAGTGAGGTCTGTTGCTGACGACATCCTAGTGTTTGGGAAAGGAAAAACGGCAGAGGAAGCAGAACGAGACCGTGACAGGAAGGTTAAAGCTCTGATGGAGAGATGTCGTGACCGTCACCTGAAGCTGAACATAGAGAAGGCAAAGCTGAAGGTGAAGGAAGTCACTCATCTCACCCTGGCCACAAACTCTTTGAAGCGGGGGGGGTGGGGGTGGGGGTGGGGGTGGGGGAGTGGGGGTGGGTGGGTGGGGTGGTGAGGGTGGGTGGGGGGGGGTGGTGAGGGTGGGTGGGTATGTGGGGGGGGGGGGTGTGGGTGGGGGAAATCTTTCTTATTTTTTAGGTCTCTTCCGCGGGGCCTTCCATCGCCCGGCGCGGCTCGGCCGCGGGACTGAACAGCGCCCGGTGCGGCTCGGCCGCGGGACTGAACAGCGCCCGGCGCGGCTCGGCCGCGGGACTGAACAGCGCCCGGTGCGGCTCGGCCGCGGGGCCTTCCATCGCCTGGTGCGGCGCGGCCGCGGGACACCATTCTCCTTTAGTTAAACATTTTGTTCAAGATGGCCGCGCCGTTGTGTTTGGCTGCCTGCCGTTATGTTTTGTTTTTTTTCCTAATCAGATGTACAGCACTTTGGTCAACATGGGTTGTTTTTAAATGTGCTATACAAATAAAATTGACTTGACTTGACTTGACTTGACTTTCATAGGACATAGAGTCTCTGCTGCAGGACTGAAACCAGATCCAAGGAAGGTAGAAGCCGTGCTACAGATGCCGAACCCAAAGGATGTCCAAGGAGTTCAGAGATTTATTGGCTTTGTTAACTACTTAAGCAAATTCCTTCCTGGATTAAGCGGTCTATGTGAACCGCTACGCAAGCTGACACAGAAGGATATAGTTTGGTGGTGGGCACAGGTGCATGACAGGGCGGTGATGGACATAAAGAAGTTAGTAACTGCCGAGCCAGTACTCAGATACTATGATCCATCCAAGGAGCTGACAGTTCAGGCCGACGCGTGAGAAACTGGACTTGGTGCGGTGCTGATGCAGGAGGGCCATCCAGTTGCCTATGCCAGCAGGGCCCTGACGGATGCAGAGACCAAATATGCACAAATAGAAAAATAATTGCTGGCAGTGAGGTTTGGTCTAGAGAGGTTCCATGTGTACACATATGGAAGGCCAGTGAATGTGCAGACAGACCATAAGCCACTGGAGATAATCGCCACAAAACCACTTCATCGGGCACCAAAGAGATTGCAGAGAGGATGCTGGTGAGGATGCAGACCTATGATGTGACAATAAGATACAGACCAGGGAAGGAGATGCACCTTGCAGACACGCTGATCAGAGCGTATTTTCAGACTGGCAAGACTGACAAGACACGGTAGCGCTGCGGTAGAGTTGCTGCTTTACAACGAATGCAGCGCCGGAGACTCAGGTTCGATCCTGACTACGGGTGCTGCACTGTAAGGAGTTTGTACGTTCTCCCCGTGACCTGCGTGGGTTTTCTCCGAGATCTTCGGTTTCCTCCCACACTCCAAAGACGTACAGGTATGTAGGTTAATTGGCTGGGTAAATGTAAAAATTGTCCCTAGTGGGTGTAGGATAGTGTTAATGTACGGGGATCGCTGGGCGGCACGGACTTGGTGGGCCGAAAAGGCCTGTTTCCGGCTGTATATATATGATATGATATGATATGATATGAGAACTGGAGACTGTAAACCTGGCAAGGCACATCCCAATAGCACAGCCTCTGCTAAATGGCATAAGGGATGCAACAGGAGAAGATGAGACTATGCAGAAACTGCAAGAGGTGGTCAAACGAGGCTGGCCAGAGAACAAGAAGGATGTTGACCCAGAGCTCATCTCCTATTTCCATGTGAGGGATGAGCTGAGTGTTGGAGATGGTCTCATATTTAGGGGAGAGAGAGTAAAGCCAGGAGACGCGACATGCTCACATGAGTACATGATTCCCACATTGGTGTGAATGGCTGTCTAAGATGGGCAAGAGAATGTCTGCACTGGCCCGGAATGAGTGCAGAAATAAAGGACTTCATACAAAAACGTGAGACATGTCAAGCTCAAGGGAAAGAGCAACCAAAGGAAACACTGCATTCCCATGAAATTCCAGAGAGACCATGGGCGAAGGTGGGTGCAGATTTGTTCCACTTGGATGGAAGGAACTATTCGATCACTGTGGACTATTTCTCAGGATATTGGGAAATAGACTATCATATCATATCATATACATACAGCCGGAAACAGGCCTTTTCGGCCTTCCAAGTCCGTGCCGCCCAGTGATCCCCGTACATTAACACTATCCTACACCCACTAGGGACAATTTTTACATTTACCCAGCCAATTAACCTACATACCTGTACGTCTTTGGAGTGTGGGAGGAAACCGAAGATCTCGGAGAAAACCCACGCAGGTGACGGGGAGAACGTACAAACTCCTTACAGTGCAGTACCCGTAGTCAGGATCGAACCTGAGTCTCCGGCGCTGCATTCGCTGTAAAGCAGCAACTCTACCGCTGCGCTACCGTGCCGCCCATCTAGAGAAAACACTGGCAGTGAATGTCATCCATAAAATGAAAGGGCAGTTCGCAAGATATGGAATACCAGATCAGCTCATCACAGATAATGGGCCACAGTTCACAGCTGAGGAGTTCAAGAGATTTACCAAGAAGTGGCAGTTTGAACATACGAGCACATCACCCTATTATCCACAGAGTAATGGAAAGGCGGAGAGCAGTGTGAAAGTTGCTGAGGAAGGCTAAGGCTGCCGGAGCTGACCCTTACCTGAGCCTACCAGCTTTTCGCAACACACCAACACCTGGCATGAGTAGCAGTCCAGTTCAAAGATTGATGAACAGACGTACCAGGACCATTCTACCGACTACGGTAGCGCAGCGGTAGAGTTGCTGCTTTACAGCGAATGCAGCGCCGGAGACTCAGGTTCGATCCTGACTACGGGCGCCGTCTGTACGGAGTTTGTACGTTCTCCCCGTGACCTGCGTGGGTTTTCTCCGAGATCTTCGGTTTCCTCCCACACTCCAAAGACGTACAGGTATGTAGGTTAATTGGCTGGGTAAATGTAAAAATTGTCCCTAGTGGGTGTAGGATAGTGTTAATGTGCGGGGATCACTGGGCGGCACGGACTTGGTGGGCCGAAAAGGCCTGTTTCCGGCTGTATATATATGATATATGATATATGATATACTCAGAGGCTGCTCAAACCTGAAATTCCGAAAAAAAGTAAGAGATGAGTTGAGAGCAGCTAGAGAACAGACAAGCAGAATAACTACTACAACAGAGGATCTCAAGATCTGATTCCCCTGAAAGCTGGCGATCCAGTTCGAGTGAAGCCGACCGATAATCGACATCAGTCCTGGAGGAAGGCTGTGGTTGTAGGCCGTGTTGCGCAACCCAGATCTTATGAAGTCAGAACCGAGGACGGCGTCGTCTATCGTCGGAATCGGCGCCATCTGAGGAAGACCAACGAGCCATGACATCGCGTTGATGTTGACCTGGTGACGTTGCCTGAACCGGAGCTGGTAGATGCGTTCGAAAACCACGCTATCTGCAGGATTATGTGATGTACCCACATAAGGATCGGGCCTGTACATGTAGTTAAATATAGATGTAAAGGATATTAGGTTATGTTTAAAAAGTTAATGTTATATTTTTGGTTATAGTTTGATATGCATTGTTTCAACAGTTCAACAGTTCAACAGTTCAACAGAGCTTTATTTGTCATTCGGTACCAAGGTACCGAACGAAACTACATAGCAGTCACACAAAAAAGAACACACGACACACGACCCCAACACAAACGTCCATCACAGTGACTCCAAACACCCCCTCACTGTGATGGAGGCAACAAAACTTCCACTCTCTTCCCCACGCCCACGGACAGACAGCTCGTCCCCGACCGACCCGCACAGTCCCCGCAAGGGGATGGAAGTCCCCGCGGCCGAGTCGCACCGGGCGCTGAAACGTCCCGCGGCCGAGCCGGGCGATGGAAGGCCCCGCGGCCGAGCCGTGCGCAGCTAAGTCCCCGCGGCCGAGCCGCACCGGGCGATGTTAGGTCCCGCGGCCGAGCCGCACCAGCGATGAAAAGTCCCTCGGCCGAGCCGCGCCGGGCGATGTTAAGTCCAGCGGCCGAGCCGCGCCGGGCGATGTTAAGTCCAGCGGCCGAGCCGCACCAGCGATGTTAGGCCCCGCGGCCGAGCCGCACCGGGCACTGTTAAGCCCCGCGGCCAAGCCGCACCGGGCACTGTTAAGTCCAGCGGCCGAGCCGCGCCGGGCGATGTTAGGTCCCGCGGCCGAGCCGCACCAGCGATGGAAGGCCCCGCGGCCGAGCCGCACCCCGCGCCGTGAGGAAGAGACCTAAAAGAGAAAGATTTCCCCCGTCCCCCCACCCACACCACCACCCCCCACACATACACAACCAAAAAAAAAAACAACCCATCCCAACACCGACACACAACAACAAAAAAAAGGAAAAAAGACGAACAGACTGCTAGCGAGCAGCAGCCGTTAGGCACCGCCACTTCCACCTTTTATGTAGAAGTAGTGGTAATGGCTAATAAAACTGAATAAATAAAAAGGGAAAGGGAATGAGGAACCAGACATGTGTTGTTCAAAGTTTAGATAATTCCGAGCACTGAACTAAGATGCCATGGAAGAATTTAATTTATGGCTATACATGTAAAGTTCCTGTACATATCTGTTTTGTAAATAAAGGGGGATGTTATGGGAATAGTGCACCCGATGGTGCAGTACCGGGGATATATGACCCATGGGGCTGTAGCCAGAGTGATCCTGAATTAAAATGTCTGAACCCAAGACTGGAGTGTAAAGCCTCTGTTAATTAGTTGTGTAGCTGCACTGTAGCAGGTTACAGGAAGGAAACACACTAACAAAACAGTGGGGAGGTCTGTAACCACGATATACCGAACACCGGTATATAGAGGTCGATATACCGAATCTTAGTAGAGTACGGCAGGTGGCCCAGCGGGTAGAGCTGCTGCCTCACAGCACCAGAGACCCGGGTTCGATCCCGACTACGGGCGCTGTCTGTACGGAGTTCGCACGTTCTCCCCGTGACCTGCGTGGGTTTTCTCCGAGATCTTCGGTTTCCTCCCACACTCCAAAGACGTGCGGGTTTGTAGGTTAATTGGCTTGTTGTAAATGTAAATTGTCCCTAGTGTTAGTGTGCGGGGATCGCTGGTCGGCGCGGACTCGGTGGGCCGAAGGGCCTGTTTCCACGCTGTATCTCTAATCTAAAACTACCTGCTCCTCTTGGAGCTAATACCCTCTTATCCAGGCAGCGTTCTGATAAACTTACACCCTCTCCAAAACCTACACACCCTTCCTGGAATGGGATGAGGAAGACGTTTCCCTGGCGGCTTAGCTCTACATTTATCTTTCAATTAGTTAAACAAAAATACTTGGTATCACGCGGGTGTGTTCTATACAATCCTTATGCGCATCAATTTGGCCGATGTATCTTCCTGCCTGGCCACAGAGCCCACAGTATATTCACAAAAACAACATTGTCTTTGCAACAGGAATTTACACGGGGCAGGAATTTAAAATGAACAGGACTAAATCATTCTAAATAGCCTTTCCACCTATTGACCGACACCACCTTTTAATATACAGCCCCTCTGTTATCTTTCTATAAACATTCCCTTCCTGGCATTCTGGCCTGGGCCGCCAAGGAACTTTGTTCCGACACCATCTGACGCACACAAAGATAGACACAAAAAGCTGGAGGAACTCAGCGGGACAGGCAGCATCTCTGGAGAGAAGGGATGGGTGTATTGGTCTCGACCCCAAACGTCACCCATTCTCTCTTCTCTCCCGAGATGCTGCCTGACCCGCTGAGTTCCTCCAGCTTTTTGTGTCTAACTTCAGTTTAAACCAGCATCTGCAGTTCCTTCTTACATGTAGGGTTGCCAACTGTCCCGTATTAGCCGCGACATCCCGTATTTTGGGCTAAATTAGTTTGACCGCCCTTGTCCCGTATTAGTAGGGTTGCCAACTTCCTCACTCCCAAATACGGGACAAAGGGTGACGTCACCGCCCCGCGCCCCACGTGACCTCACCCAGCCAGCGGCCACGTGCTCCCGCTCCACCAATGGCGGCCGCCCGGGCTCGGGGCGGTGACGTCACCTTGTCCCGTATTTGGGAGTGAGGAAGTTGGCAACCCTAGTGACCTTGGTCTCGACCTGAAACGTCGCCCATTCCTTCTCTCCCGAGATGCTGCCTGACCCGCTGAGTTACTCCAGCACTTTGTGTCTACCTTCGATTTAAACCAGCATCTGCAGTATTTGTCCTATACCATAATCACAAAGATTGTTGACTTATACTGGCCGCTGTGGTTGTATTTTAATGGACTCGGAGGTTAGTCGTGCTAGTATTAATGGGCCGAATGGCCTTTCCCTGAATTATTAAGCTTGAAGATCCATTCTTTTGCATAATGGAATGGTTTGCATTTGTATAGTGCCTTATACCACAGTAAGGTAACTCAGCAAACGATAGACACAAAATGCTGGAGCAACTCAGCGGACCCAATGCATGGTCTGAAGAAGGGTCTCGTCTCGAAAAGTCACCCATTCCTTCTCTCCCGAGATGCTGCCTGACCCGCTGAGTTACTCCAGCATTTTGTGTCTTCCTTCGATTTTAACCAGCATCTGCAGTTTTTATTTCCTAAGCTAAATTGAGCCAGCATTAATAAACCTTTATGAATTTAACCAACAAATCCACAGTTACGTGTTTTCTACAAACCTCAGGTCAAACCACTGTTATATCTCTCTGATATTAGCTTGCATGGTTGCATGTGTGTATGCACTGTGGATGTGACTGGGTTATCTATACAAGCTAAATCTTGCAGGGTTAAACTGATGGCATCTAGCCTCACAGCGCCAGAGAGCTAGGTTCGATCCTGACCTCGGATGCTGTCTGTATGTGGAGTTTGCACGTTCTGCCTGGGACCACGTGGGTTTCCTCCGGGTGCTCCGGTTTCCACTCACGTCCCAAACACGTGCGAGTTTGTGGGTTAATCGGCCCTTCGAGCCAGCACCGCCATTCGATGTGATCAACATGGCTGATCATCCATAATCAGTACCCCGTTCCTGCCTTCTCCCCATACCCCCTGACTCCGCTATCCTTAAGAGCTCTATCTAGCTCTCTCTTGAATGCATTCAGAGAATTGGCCTCCACTGCCTTCTGAGGCAGAGAATTCCACAGATCTACAACTCTCTGAGTGAAAAAGGTTTTTCCTCATCTCCGTTCTAAATGGCCAACCCCTTATTCTTAAACTGTGTGTGGCCCCTGGTTCAGGACTCCCCCAACATTGGGAACATGTTTCCTGCCTCTAGCGTGTCCAATCCGTTAATAACCTTACATGTTTCAATAAGATCCCCTCTCATCCTTCTAAATTCCCAGCCTGCTCAACCTCTCCCTACAGCTCAGATCATCGAGTCCTGGCAACATCCTCATTAAAAAAATCCTCGATTTTCAGCAATAATCTGCAGATTTTCATTTTTTTGATTTCTTTTTATCAACCCGCGAATCATTTTGCTGACTTTAGAGAGGCAATGTAAAAACCACAATGTCACGTACAAGATAGTACTGAGTAAAGGACAAGATCCTGGCAGGCTGACGTATTTTACTTTAGGTTTTTTGCTTTGTTTAGTTTAGACATACAGCGTGGAAACAGGCCCTTCGGCCCATGGAGTCACTGAAACATAGAACCACAGAAAATAGGTGCAGGAGCAGGCCCTTCGAGCCAGCACCGCCATTCAATATGATCATGGCTGATCATCCAGAATCAGTACCCCGTTCTTGCTTTCTCCCCATACCCCTTGATTCCGTTAGCCCTAAGAGCTAAATTCTTAAGGAGTTGGACAGGCTAGATGCAGGAAGATTGTTCCCGATGTTGGGGAAGTCCAGAACAAGGGGTCACAGTTTAAGGATAAGGGGGAAGTCTTTTAGGACCGAGATGAGAAGGGTTTTTTTCACACAGAGAGTGGTGAATCTGTGGAATTCTCTGCCACAGAAGGTAGTTGAGGCCGGTTCATTGGCTATATTTAAGAGGGAGTTAGATGTGGCCCTTGTGGCTAAAGGGATCAGGGGGTATGGAGAGAAGGCAGGTACAGGATACTGAGTTGGATGATCAGCCATGATCATATTGAATGGCGGTGCAGGCTCAAAGGGCCAAATGGCCTACTCCTGCACCTATTTTCTATGTTTCTATGTTTCTAAATCTAACTCTCTCGTGAAAACATCCAGTGAATTGGCCTCCACTGCCCTCTGTGGCAGAAAATTCCACAGATTCACAACTCTCTGGGTGAAAAAGTTTTTCCTCATCTCAGTCCTAAATGGCCGACCCCCTATTCTCAAAGCCGTGCCGACCAGCGATACCCACACTGTCCTACACACACTAGGGACAATTTAACATTTTTCCGAAGCCAGTTAACCCACAAACCTGCACGTCTTTGGAGTGTGGGAGGAAACCGGAGCACCCGGAGAAAACCCACGCAGGTCACGGGGAGAACGTCCAAACTCTGTACTGACAACGCCCGTAGTCAGTTATTTCACAAAATGCTGGAGTAACTCAGCAGGTCAGGCAGCATCTCAGGAGAGAAGGAATGGGTGACGTTTCGGGTCGAGACCCTTCTTCAGACTTCAGACTTCAGTCTGAAGAAGGGTCTCGACCCGAAACGCCCCGCGCCCCACGTGACCTCTCCCAGCCAGCGGCCACGTGCTCCCGCTCCACCAATGGCGGCCGCCCGGGCGCGGGGCGGTGACGTCACCTTGTCCCGTATTTGGGAGTGAGGAAGTTGGCAACCCTAGTGACCTTGGTCTCGACCTGAAACGTCGCCCATTCCTTCTCTCCCGAGATGCTGCCTGACCCGCTGAGTTACTCCAGCACTTTGTGTCTACCTTCGATTTAAACCAGCATCTGCAGTATTTGTCCTATACCATATCACAAAGATTGTTGACTTATACTGGCCGCTGTGGTTGTATTTTAATGAACTCGGAGGTTAGCCGTGCTAGTATTAATGGGCCGAATGGCCTTTACCTGAATTATTAAGCTTGAGAATTCATTCTTTTGCATAATAGAATGGTTTGCATTTGTATAGTGCCTTATACCACAGTAAGGTAACTCAGCAAAAGATAGACACAAAAAGCTGGAGCAACTCAGCGGGCCCAATGCATGATCTGAAGAAGGGTCTCGTCTCGAAACGTCACCCATTCCTTCTCTCCCGAGATGCTGCCTGACCCGCTGAGTTACTCCAGCATTTTGTGTCTTCCTTCGATTTTAACCAGCATCTGCAGTTTTTATTTCCTAAGCTAAATTGAGCCAGCATTAATAAACCTTTATGAATTTAACCAACAAATCCACAGTTACGTGTTTTCTACAAACCTCAGGTCAAACCACTGTTATATCTCTCTGATATTAGCTTGCATGGTTGCATGTGTGTATGCACTGTGGATGTGACTGGGTTATCTATACAAGCTAAATCTTGCAGGGTTAAACTGATGGCATCTAGCCTCACAGCGCCAGAGAGCTAGGTTCGATCCTGACCTCGGATGCTGTCTGTATGTGGAGTTTGCACGTTCTGCCTGGGACCACGTGGGTTTCCTCCGGGTGCTCCGGTTTCCACTCACGTCCCAAAGACGTGCGAGTTTGTGGGTTAATCGGCCCTTCGAGCCAGCACCGCCATTCGATGTGATCAACATGGCTGATCATCCATAATCAGTACCCCGTTCCTGCCTTCTCCCCATACCCCCTGACTCCGCTATCCTTAAGAGCTCTATCTAGCTCTCTCTTGAATGCATTCAGAGAATTGGCCTCCACTGCCTTCTGAGGCAGAGAATTCCACAGATCTACAACTCTCTGAGTGAAAAAGGTTTTTCCTCATCTCCGTTCTAAATGGCCAACCCCTTATTCTTAAACTGTGTGTGGCCCCTGGTTCAGGACTCCCCCAACATTGGGAACATGTTTCCTGCCTCTAGCGTGTCCAATCCCTTAATAACCTTACATGTTTCAATAAGATCCCCTCTCATCCTTCTAAATTCCCAGCCTGCTCAACCTCTCCCTACAGCTCAGATCATCGAGTCCTGGCAACATCCTCATTTAAAAAATCCTCGATTTTCAGCAATAATCTGCAGATTTTCATTTTTTTGATTTCTTTTTATCAACCCGCGAATCATTTTGCTGACTTTAGAGAGGCAATGTAAAAACCACAATGTCACGTACAAGATAGTACTGAGTAAAGGACAAGATCCTGGCAGGCTGACGTATTTTACTTTAGGTTTTTTGCTTTGTTTAGTTTAGACATACAGCGTGGAAACAGGCCCTTCGGCCCATGGAGTCACTGAAACATAGAACCACAGAAAATAGGTGCAGGAGTAGGCCCTTCGAGCCAGCACCGCCATTCAATATGATCATGGCTGATCATCCAGAATCAGTACCCCGTTCTTGCTTTCTCCCCATACCCCTTGATTCCGTTAGCCCTAAAAGCTAAATTCTTAAGGAGTTGGACAGGCTAGATGCAGGAAGATTGTTCCCGATGTTGGGGAAGTCCAGAACAAGGGGTCACAGTTTAAGGATAAGGGGGAAGTCTTTTAGGACCGAGATGAGAACGTTTTTTTCACACAGAGAGTGGTGAATCTGTGGAATTCTCTGCCACAGAAGGTAGTTGAGGCCAGTTCATTGGCTATATTTAAGAGGGAGTTAGATGTGGCCCTTGTGGCTAAAGGGATCAGGGGGTATGGAGAGAAGGCAGGTACGGGATACTGAGTTGGATGATCAGCCATGATCATATTGAATGGCGGTGCAGGCTCGAAGGGCCAAATGGCCTACTCCTGCACTTATTTTCTATGTTTCTATGTTTCTAAATCTAACTCTCTCGTGAAAACATCCAGTGAATTGGCCTCCACTGCCCTCTGTGGCAGAGAATTCCACAGATTCACAACTCTCTGGGTGAAAAAGTTTTTCCTCATCTCAGTCCTAAATGGCCGACCCCCTATTCTCAAAGCCGTGCCGACCAGCGATCCCCACACTGTCCTACACACACTAGGGACAATTTAACATTTTTCCGAAGCCAGTTAACCCACAAACCTGCACGTCTTTGGAGTGTGGGAGGAAACCGGAGCACCCGGAGAAAACCCACGCAGGTCACGGGGAGAACGTCCAAACTCTGTACTGACAACGCCCGTAGTCAGTTATTTCACAAAATGCTGGAGTAACTCAGCAGGTCAGGCAGCATCTCAGGAGAGAAGGAATGGGTGACGTTTCGGGTCGAGACCCTTCTTCAGACTTCAGACTTCAGTCTGAAGAAGGGTCTCGACCCGAAACGCCCCGCGCCCCACGTGACCTCTCCCAGCCAGCGGCCACGTGCTCCCGCTCCACCAATGGCGGCCGCCCGGGCGCGGGGCGGTGACGTCACCTTGTCCCGTATTTGGGAGTGAGGAAGTTGGCAACCCTAGTGACCTTGGTCTCGACCTGAAACGTCGCCCATTCCTTCTCTCCCGAGATGCTGCCTGACCCGCTGACTTACTCCAGCACTTTGTGTCTACCTTCGATTTAAACCAGCATCTGCAGTATTTGTCCTATACCATATCACAAAGATTGTTGACTTATACTGGCCGCTGTGGTTGTATTTTAATGAACTCGGAAGTTAGCCGTGCTAGTATTAATGGGCCGAATGGCCTTTACCTGAATTATTAAGCTTGAGAATTCATTCTTTTGCATAATAGAATGGTTTGCATTTGTATAGTGCCTTATACCACAGTAAGGTAACTCAGCAAAAGATAGACACAAAAAGCTGGAGCAACTCAGCGGGCCCAATGCATGATCTGAAGAAGGGTCTCGTCTCGAAACGTCACCCATTCCTTCTCTCCCGAGATGCTGCCTGACCCGCTGAGTTACTCCAGCATTTTGTGTCTACCTTCGATTTTAACCAGCATCTGCAGGGTTTTTTTCTTAAGCTAAATAGAGCCAGCATTAATAAACCTTTATGAATTTAACCAACAAATCCACAGTTACGTGTTTTCTACAAACCTCAGGTCAAACCACTGTTATATCTCTCTGATATTAGCTTGCAAGGTTGCATGTGTGTATGCACTGTGGATGTGACTGGGTTATCTATACAAGCTAAATCTTGCAGGGTTAAACTGATGGCATCTAGCCTCACAGCGCCAGAGACCTAGGTTCGATCCTGACCTCGGGCGCTGTCTGTATGTGGAGTTTGCACGTTCTGCCTGGGACTACGTGGGTTTCCTCCGGGTGCTCCGGTTTCCACTCACGTCCCAAACACGTGCGAGTTTGTGGGTTAATCGGCCCTTCGAGCCAGCACCGCCATTCGATGTGATCAACATGGCTGATCATCCATAATCAGTACCCCGTTCCTGCCTTCTCCCCATACCCCCTGACTCCGCTATCCTTAAGAGCTCTATCTAGCTCTCTCTTGAATGCATTCAGAGAATTGGCCTCCACTGCCTTCTGAGGCAGAGAATTCCACAGATCTACAACTCTCTGACTGAAAAAGGTTTTTCCTCATCTCCGTTCTAAATGGCCAACCCCTTATTCTTAAACTGTGTGTGGCCCCTGGTTCTGGACTCCCCCAACATTGGGAACATGTTTCCTGCCTCTAGCGTGTCCAATCCCTTAATAACCTTACATGTTTCAATAAGATCCCCTCTCATCCTTCTAAATTCCCAGCCTGCTCAACCTCTCCCTACAGCTCAGATCATCGAGTCCTGGCAACATCCTCATTAAAAAAATCCTCGATTTTCAGCAATAATCTGCAGATTTTCATTTTTTTGATTTCTTTTTATCAACCCGCGAATCATTTTGCTGACTTTAGAGAGGCAATGTAAAAACCACAATGTCACGTACAAGATAGTACTGAGTAAAGGACAAGATCCTGGCAGGCTGACGTATTTTACTTTAGGTTTTTTGCTTTGTTTAGTTTAGACATACAGCGTGGAAACAGGCCCTTCGGCCCATGGAGTCACTGAAACATAGAACCACAGAAAATAGGTGCAGGAGGAGGCCCTTCGCGCCAGCACAGCCATTCAATATGATCATGGCTGATCATCCAGAATCAGTACCCCGTTCCTGCTTTCTCCCCATACCCCTTGATTCCGTTAGCCCTAAGAGCTAAATTCTTAAGGAGTTGGACAGGCTAGATGCAGGAAGATTGTTCCCGATGTTGGGGAAGTCCAGAACAAGGGGTCACAGTTTAAGGATAAGGGGGAAGTCTTTTAGGACCGAGATGAGAAGGGGTTTTTTCACACAGAGAGTGGTGAATCTGTGCAATTCTCTGCCACAGAAGGTAGTTGAGGCCAGTTCATTGGCTATATTTAAGAGGGAGTTAGATGTGGCCCTTGTGGCTAAAGGGATCAGGGGGTATGGAGAGAAGGCAGGTACGGGATACTGAGTTGGATGATCAGCCATGATCATATTGAATGGCGGTGCAGGCTCGAAGGGCCAAATGGCCTACTCCTGCAACTATTTTCTATGTTTCTATGTTTTTAAATCTAACTCTCTCGTGAAAACATCCAGTGAATTGGCCTCCACTGCCCTCTGTGGCAGAGAATTCCACAGATTCACAACTCTCTGGGTGAAAAAGTTTTTCCTCATCTCTGTCCTAAATGGCCGACCCCCTATTCTCAAAGCCGTGCCGACCAGCGATCCCCACACTGTCCTACACACACTAGGGACAATTTAACATTTTTCCGAAGCCAGTTAACCCACAAACCTGCACGTCTTTGGAGTGTGGGAGGAAACCGGAGCACCCGGAGAAAACCCACGCAGGTCACGGGGAGAACGTACAAACTCTGTACTGACAACGCCCGTAGTCAGTTGTTTCACAAAATGCTGGAGTAACTCAGCAGGTCAGGCAGCATCTCAGGAGAGAAGGAATGGGTTACTCAACTCAGTCAGTCTGAAGAAGGGTCTCGACCCGAAACGTCACCCATTCCTTCTCTCCTGAGATGCTGCCTGACCTGCTGAGTTGCTCCAGCATTTTGTGAAATAAATACCTTCGATTTGTACCAACATCTGCAGTTATTTTCTTACAGCACCCGTAGTCAGGATCGAACCTGGGTCCCTGGTGCTGTGAGGCACCCTTTGTTCTTTCGTTCTGGCCCACTTGCACCGTTTTCTTCTGCAAAGCCAGTTAATGTTTCACGGTCTGAGGTCCTTGACGGGACCAGAGTGGTATCGGAAAATCTTCAGGTTGAATCAGCAGACAGAGATGGGGTTTTGTGGTTAGGTCGAAGCCTAGTTTTATTTCCAAGAAACCTAATGTCAACAGCTAAGATGTGCTGGTTACCACAAGGCCCGATAACATCTCACACTCTCGCAAGTCTCTGAGTCAGCGATACAGGTGAGCTGTGAACAAAGTCGTCTGACTCCAACAGGCGCACGTAACACTAATGGAAACAAAATCTTTGCACCGGTCGCCTGATCATCAGTGGTCTGAAGAAGGGTCTTGCCCCAAAATGTCACCCATTCCTTCTCTCCACAGATGCTGCCTGACCCGCTGAGTTACTCCAGCACTCTGTGAAACGTCACCTATCCATGTTCTCCACAGATGCTGCCTGACCCGCTGAGTTACTCCAGCACTCTGTGAAACGTCACCTATCCATGTTCTCCACAGATGCTGCCTGACCCGCTGAGTTACTCCAGCATTTTGTGTCTGTCTTCATCAAAAAGTATCCATTACACAGTTAAAGTGTGTAGGGAAAAAACTGCAGATGCTGGTTTAAATCGAAGGTAGACACAAAAAGCTGGAGTAACTCAGCGGGTCAGGCAGCATCTCTGGAGAGAAGGAATGGGTGACGTTTCGGGTCGAGACCCTTCTTCAGACTGGTGGTCGGTGGGCTGAAGTTTCTGAGCTGTATCTTTCAAATCAAATACAAACTAAATCGAACAGGAGTCAAGGCAGCACTATGTTCAAAAGTAATAGGAGGAGAATTAGGCCATTCGGCCCATCAAGTCTGTTCATTCCACAATTCACCACCCTCTGACTAAAATCATTCCTCTTCATCTCCATTCTAAAGGCACGTCCTTTAATTCTGTGCCCTCTGGTCCTAGACTCTCCCACTAGTGGAAACATCCTCTCCCCATCCACTCTATCCAGGCCTTTCGCTATTCGGTAAGTTTCAAAGAGGTTTCCCCTCATCCCTCTAAATATTGAGTTTCTAAATCTCTGTACCACAGAGAGCCTTTGTTGATGGACTACCTGGGGTTATTTAAGTCCTGGATAAATGTCTAAACTACAGGGAAATTGAGAGTTATTATGTTTAGGTTTATGTTTATTATTGTCACGTGTACCGAGGTACAGTGGACAGCTTTGGTTTGCATGCTATCCAATCAGATCAAATGATATTATAGCAACACAGAAACACAGACAATAGGTGCAGGAGGAGGCCATTTGGCCCTTCGAGCCAGCTCCGCCGTTCATTATATCATGGCTGGTCATCCACAATCAGTAACCCGTGCCTGCCTTCTCCCTTGATTCCACTAGCCCCTAGAGTATCTAACTCCCTTTTAAATCCATCCAGTGAATTGGCCTCCACTGCCCTCTGTGGCAGAGAATTCCACAAATTCACAACTCTCTGGGTGAAAACGTTTTTTTCTCACCTCAGTTTTAAATGGCCTCCCCTTTATTCTTAGACTGTGTGGCCCCTGGTTCTGGACTCCCCCAACATTGGGAACATGTTTCCTGCATCTAGCCTGTCCAGTCCTTTTATAATTGTATACGTTTCTATAAGATCCCCTCTCATCCTTCTAAACTCCAGTGAATACTGCACATAAACACAATCAACTTAATCTCAAGTACCACAGGTAGATACATAGTGTAGAATTTATTTCTCAGCATTTCAGCACATCAGTTCCAGAGCCAAAGTCCAATGTCCACAATGGGGTAGAGGTGAATCGTTTTTGCGTAATAAGCTGGGGAAAAATATGGGGCATTTATTTAGTCAGAGGGTGGTGAATCTGTGGGATTCATTGCCACAGACGGCTGTGGAGGCCAAGTCAGTGGATATTTTTAAGGCAGAGGAAGATAGATTCTTGATTAGTGCGGGTGTCAGGGGTTATGGAAAGAAGGCAGGAGAATGGGGTTAGGAGGGAGAGATAGATCAGCCGTGATTGAATGGCGGAGTAGACTCGATGGGCCGAATGGCCTAATTCTGCACCTAGAACTTATGAACGTATCTTGGGTCGGCCATCTTGGAATGGTGCAGCAAGGTTTGAGGGGCTGAAGGGTATACTCTTGTGCCTACGTCCAAGAGTGTTCGGGAGCAAGGACAGGGATCGTGACGACGTTGGGATGGGAGGAGTCGGCAGAGGTCGGCCGGGACTGGATTTGGATTGGCGTGAGGGGAAGGGAATGTGGTAGGGTTGCCAACTTCCTCACTCCCAAATAAGGGACAAAGGGTGACGTCACCGCCATTGGTGGAGCGGGAGCACGTGGCCGCTGGCTGGGTGAGGTCACATGGGGCGCGGGGCGGTGACGTCACCCTTGTTTGGGAGTGAGGACATTGGCAACCCTACTAATACGGGACAAGGGCGGTCCCGTACGGGACAAACCAACTTAGCCCAAAGTACAGGATGTCCCGGCTAATAGGGGACAGTTGGCAACCCTAGAATGTGGAGGCAGAGGAATGAGGAGACGGAGAGGAGGAGGGGGAGGGGGAGGAGGGTCGGGGTTGGTGTGGACGAGGAGGGACAGTAGGAAAGGACTGAGGAGAGATTCCTCACGGCTGCCACAGGTGACCGGTCGGGGAAACAGTTGACGGGCTGGGCCACGATGCTGGGGTTGTCACGAAGCCAGTCCCTCAGGTAGAAGATGGAGGGGCAGTCACACCTCCAGGGGTTCTCCCCCAGATGGATCTGCTCCAACCTCCCCAGAGGTCCAAGGAGCCCGTCGCTCAGCCCGCCCAACCTGTTGAAGTCCAGGTGCAGGAGGGTGAGATGGGCCAGGTCTCGGAAGAGCGGGGCGGGCAGGGTGGACAATTGGTTGCGGTCCAGGTGGAGCTCCTCCAGGCTGTGCTGGCCGGCGAAGCTACCGGGCTCCAGGGTGGAGAGATAGTTGTTGTGGAGGAGCAGCTTCTGCAGGTGGCCCAGCTGGGAGAAGACATCAGCGGGCAGGTGGTGGAGGTGGTTGAACTGGAGCTGGAGAATCTCCAGCCTGTGCAGGTCATGGAAGGTGGTTGCCCGCACCATGGACAACCGGTTGCCCTCCAGATGCAGCTCCCTCAGCTTCTTCAGGTCCTTGAAGGCTCCATGGGAGATGGACGACAGGGCGTTGCCGTTCAGTTGAAGCTCCTTCAGGTTGACCAGACCCTCAAAGACGTCGTGATGGAGATGGGACAGCTGGTTCTGGCTGAGCTGGAGAATGCGGAGCTCCACCAAGCTGCCAAAGACCCTCCTGGGGAGGGAGGAGATGCAGTTCTGGTCCAGTTGAAGTTCTTTCAGGTGGACCAGATGATGGAAGGCCTTCTTTGGGATGGCCTCCAACTGGTTGTTATCGAGGTACAAAGTCCTCAAACGGGTCAGACCTTCGAAGATCCTCTCAGGCAGCTCAACGAGGAGATTGTTGTCCAACTGAAGCTCCCTCAGCTCTGACTGACCCCGGAAGACGTCTGGAGGGAGGGACGAGATCTGGTTGTTGTCCAAGTGCAGCTCCTTCAGGTTGAGGAGGCCGAGGAAGATGGTGTCAGGCAGGGACTGGATGCCACTGTTGAACAGGTTCAGGAGGGTCAGATTCCGGAGCGTTTGAAAGGCTTGGGGAGGAAGGGTGGTGAGGTTGTTTGAGTTCAGGTCCAGGCGCCTGAGCTTGGTGAGGTTGTAGAAGGGATCTTCCGCCAGGCCAGTGAGCCCATTGGCGCTGACGTCCAACAAGGTCAGATCTGCAAAGGTGGACAGAAATCCAGGAAGGAACCCGATTTGATTATTATTCAAGTAGAGATTCTTCAGTGATTTCAGGTGCCCCATCACTTCCTCGGAAACCATTTGGATGCGGTTGTTGGCAAAGCTTAAAATCTGCAGTTGGTCCAGCCCGTCTAGGGACCCCCTGGTGAGGGCGGAGATGTTGTTACTGCGGAGGTACAACTGCGTCAGGCCCCCCAGGCCCTGGAAGGAACCAGGCCGGATCTCGCTGATCTGGTTGGCGTTGAGTTGGAGCAAGTCCAGTTGACCCAGCTCACTGAAGACCCCGGGGGCAATGGTGGCGATCCGATTCAAGCTCAGCATCAACAGGCGGAGATGGGGGAGGCCGGAGAAGACCCCCGGCTCCAGCGAGACGAGGAGGTTGCCATTCAGATACAGCTCCTCCAGTTTGATGAGCGTCTTCAAGCATCCCGGAGCCAGGGACGATATGAGGTTGCTGTTGAGGAAAAGCCTCGTCAACTGGGTCAGGAGCTCCAGCCCTTGGGTGGGGATGGAAGTGAGAAGGTTGTGGCTGAGATCGAGGACCAGGAGAGACTCGCTGGGAAGAGGACCTGATGCATCTCCAGATGAGAAATCCATTGGGAGGACGGTGGAGATGTTGTTGTGCTGCAAGTACAGTTCTTGGACGCCCAGAGGCAGGTTCCTGGGAACCTTGGCCAGCGACTTGCTAATGCACCACACTGTCTTCTGGCTGCCCTCAGGGCAACTGCAGGTGTCACAGAGGTTGGCAGTGGAGGTGTCCGCCAAGGATATCAGAAGCCCCAGCAGGGCAGTGAGGTACAGGCGAAGTCTCGCCATTTGGAGGAATGGTCCCACTGAAAGATCAAGAGACAAGGAGTGTTTCATTGTGTAGGATAATAAACTGCAGATGCTGGTTTAAATCGAAGGTAGACACAAACTGCTGGAGTAACTCAGCGGGACGGGCAGCATCTCTGGAGAGAAGGAATGGGTGACGTAGAAACGTAGAAACATAGAAAATAGGTGCAGGAGGAGGCCATTTGGCCCTTCGAGCCAGCACCGCCATTCATTGCGATCATGGCTGATCATCCACAATCAGTAACCCGTGCCTGCCTGCTCCCCATATCCCTTGATTCCACTAGCCCCCAGAGCCTTGTACAGGGCCTTGGTGAGACCGCACCTGGAGTATTGTGTACAGTTTTGGTCTCCTAATCTGAGGAAAGACATTCTAGCCTTAGAGGGAGTACAGAGAAGGTTCACCAGATTGATCCCTGGGACGGCAGGACTTTCATATGAAGAAAGACTGGGTAGACTAGGCTTGTACTCGCTGGAATTTAGAAGACTGAGGGGGGATCTTATAGAAACATATAAAATTCTTAAGGGGTTGGAGAGGCTAGATGCGGGAAGATTGTTCCCGATGTTGGGGAAGTCCAGAACCAGGGGTCACGGCTTAAGGATAAGGGGGACGTCTTTTAGGACCGAGATGAGAAAACATTTCTTCACACAGAGAGTGGTGAATCTGTGGAATTCTCTGCCACAGAAGGTAGTTGAGGCCACTTCATTGGCTATATTTAAGAGGGAGTTAGATGTGGCCCTTGTGGCTAAAGGGATCAGGGGGTATGGAGAGAAGGCAGGTACGGGATACTGAGTTGGATGATCAGCCATGATCATATTGAAAGGCGGTGCAGGCTCGAAGGGCCGAATGGCCTACTCCTGCACCTATTTTCTATGTTTCTATGTTTCTAACTCTCTTCTTTAGACTGATGTCAGAGGAGGGGGCAGGACTTTATCCCCTGACATCAGTCTGAAGAAGGGTCTGGACCCGAAACATCACCCATTCTTTCTCTCCACAGATGCTGCCTGACCCGCTGAGTTACTCCAGCATTTTGTGTCTACCTTTGATTTAAACCAGCATCTGCAGTTATTTTCCTACACACCTGTACCCTACACACCTGTACCCTACACACCTGTACCTACACACCTGTACCCTACACACCTGTACCCTACACACCTGTACCCTACACACCTGTACCCTACACACCTGTACCCTACACACCTGTACCCTACACACCTGTACCCTACACACCTGTACCCTACACACTGGGAACAATTTACAGAAGCCAATTGATCTACAGACACGCACGTCTTTGGAGTGTGGGAGGAAACCCACGCGGCCACAGGGAGAATGTACAAATGCCGTACAAAATCCCGACTACAGGCGCTGTCTGTACGGAGTTTGTACGTTCTCCCCGTGACCTGCGTGGGTTTTCTCCGGGTGCTCCGGTTTCCTCCCACACTCCAAAAGACATGCGGGGTTTGTAGGTTAATTGGCTTCTGTAAAAAATGGTAAATTGTCCCCAGTGTGTGTAGGATAGTGTTTATGTGCGGGGATCGCTGGTCGGCACGGACTCGGTGGGCCGAAGGGCCTGTTTCCGCACTGTATCTCTAAACGAAACTAAAGGGCTTGGGGTCACCATGCCTCAATACACAATATACAATAGGTGCAGGAGGAGGCCATTCAGCCCTTCGAGCCAGCACCACCATTCAATGTGATCATGGCTGATCATTCTCAATCAGTACCCCGTTCCTGCCCTCTCCCCATACCCTCCGACTCCGCTATCCTTAAGAGCTCTACCTAGCTCAAAAAGTGTGTCAGAAGAAGTCTCACTAGACTCAGTCATGGAGTAGAAATAAGGAAGGGTTACTCCAGCATTTTGTGAATAAATACTCATGGTTCAATGGTTCTTTACAGTCACAAATACCGAGGTACAGACATTATTTTCATAGAAATAGTCCACTCAGACCATCCACAAGAGTCGCCTGCTTTTGACGCCATTTGCGAAGTCACAGTTGCCTTAACGGGGCGGCGCGGTGGAGCAGCGGGTAGAGCTGCTGCCTCACGGCGCCAGAGACCCGGGTTCCATCCCGACTACGGGCGCTGTCTGTACGGAGTTTGTACGTTCTCCCCGCGACCTGCGTGGGTTTTCTCCGGGCGCTCCGGTTTCCTCCCACACTCCAAAGACATGCAGTTGTTTTCCGTGGAGCAGAGAAGGCTGAGAGGGGACATGATCGAGGTGGACAAGATCATGAGGGGCATAGATAAGGTAGATGGCGGGGAACTTCTTCCACTGGTGGAAGGTTCAACAACGAGGGGACATAGATACAGGGTAAGGGGAGGGAGGTTTCAGGGGGGATGTGAGAAAGTACTTTTTCACCCAGAGGGTGGTTGGAGTCTGGAACTCACTGCCTGGGGTGGTGGTGGAGGCGGGAACACTCACAACGTTTAAGAGGCATTTGGATGGGCACTTGAAATGTACGACATTCAGGGCTACGGTCCAAATGCGGGAAAATGGGATTAAAATTAGACTATGTTTGGTAACGGGCGGCACGGACACGATGGGCCGAAGGGCCTCTTTCTGTGCTGTAGGACTCTATGACTCTATGACATGCAGGTTTGTAGGTTTATTGGTAAGTTGTCGGATAGAGGTAATATGAACGGGTGATTGCCGGTCAGCGTGGATACAGTGGGCTGAAGGCCTCTTTTCCTAAACGTCTCCATCTCTAAACTAAAGTAAACTGTTGACTCTCAAATGCTTTCTCTAATGGCCTAGCAAGACAAAACCTGCTCTCCACCTTCTCAAAAGAGAAATGAGAGATGGGAAGTAAATGGTTTCAAGATCTATACAAAGTGAATGGAAACGCATCCGACAAGGACTTGTTACTCTAGTTTATTATTGTACAGTTCAGTTTTTTTTTGGTTTCGAGATAGCGCAGAAACAGGTCCATGTCGACCAGCGATCCCCACACACCAACACTATCCTACACACACTGGGGACAATTTTTACATTTACCAAGCCAATTAACCTACAAACCTGCGTGTCTTTGGAATGGTTTCTCTAGTTTCCATCTCCTTTGACTCTCAGTCAGAAGAAGGGTCTCGACCCGAAACGTCACCCATTCCTTCTCTCCAGAGATGCTGCCTGACCCGTTGAGTTACTCCAGCATTTTGTGTCTATCTTCAGAAACAAGGAACCGCAGTCTACATTAGAGCACGCAGGAGAGTGAGGAGTGTGGGTCAAGGGTTTACTCACGGACTGTGTCCGGCTGAGGATTTACCACCGCTGCCTCTCGAGGTGAGCCACAGGCAGCACGATCTCCATCTGCTCGCTCGGTCGAGTCGTCGAGCAAAGTGTTCTCGTTTCACAGATGGTTCAGGATGTGGCCGTGGCCAGAACTGCCGTCAGCATCCGCTGAAGTTAGACACAGAGTGCTGGAGTAACTCAGCGGGTCAGGCAGCATCTGTGGAGAACATGGATAAGTGACGTTTCACAGAGTGCTGGAGTAACTCAGTGGGTCAGGCAGCATCTGTGGAGAACACGGATAGGTGACGTTTCACAGAGTGCTGGAGTATCTCAGCGGGTCAGGCAGCATCTGTGGAGAACACGGATAGGTGACGTTTCACAGAGTGCTGGAGTATCTCAGCGGGTCAGGCAGCATCTGTGGAGAACATGGATAGGTGACGTTTCTCAGAGTGCTGGAGTAACTCAGCGGGTCAGGCAGCATCTCTGGAGAGAAAGAATGGGTGACGTTTCGGGTCGAGAACCTTCTTCAGACTGAGAGTCAAGGCAGAGGGAAACTAGAGAAACCATTCCAAAGACACACAGGTTTATAGGTTAATTGGCTTGGTAAATGTAAAAATTGTCCCCAGTGTGTGTAGGATAGTGTTGGTGTGTGGGGATCGCTGGTCGACATGGTTTATTCACAAAATGCTGGAGTAACTCAGCAGGTCAGGCAGCATCTCCGGAGAGAAGGAATGGGTGACGTTTCGGGTCGAGACCCTTCTTCAGACTGATGTCAGGGGGGCGGGACAAAGGAAAGATATAGGTGGAGACAGGAAGATAGAGGGAGATCTGGGAAGGAGGAGGGGACGGGAGGGACAGAGGAACTGTCTAAAGTTGGAGAAGTCGATGTTCATACCACCGGGCTGCAAACTGCCCAGGCGAAATATGAGGTGCTGTTCCTCCAATTTCCGGCGGGCCTCACTATGGCACTGGAGGAGGCCCATGACAGAGAGGTCACACTGGGAATGGGAGGGGGAGTTAAAGTGCTGGGCCACCGGGAGATCAGTTGCGTTAATGCGGACCGAGCGCAGGTGTTCAGCGAAGCGATCGCCGAGCCTGCGCTTGGTTTCGCCGATATAGATAAGTTGACATCTAGAGCTGCGGATGCAATAGATGAGGTTGGAGGTGCAGGTGAACCTCTGTCTCACCTGGAAAGAATGTTTGGGTCCTTTGATGGAGTTGAGGGGGGAGGTAAAGGGACAGGTGTTGCATCTCGTGCGGTTGCAGGGGAAAGTGCCCGGGGTTAGGGTGGTTTGGGTAGGAAGGGACGAGTGGACCAGGGAGTTACGGAGGGAACGGTCTCTGCGGAACGCAGAGAGGGGAGGGGATGGGAAGATATGGCCAGTGGTGGGGTCCTGTTGTAGGTGACGGAAATGTTGGTGGATGATATGTTGGATCCGCTGGCTGGTGGGGTGGAAGGTGAGAACGAGGGGGATCCTGTCCTTGTTGCGAGTGGGGGGAGGGTGAGCAAGAGCGGAGCTGCGGGATGTAGAAGAGACCCTAGTGAGAGCCTCATCTATAATGGAGGAGGAGAAGCCCCGTTTTCTGAAAAACGAGGGCATCTCGGAAGCCCTAGTCTGAAACACCTCATCCCGGGCGCAGATGCGGCGTAGACGGAGGAATTGGGAGTAGGGGATAGACTTTTTGCAGGAGGAGGACTTTTTGCTGGTCGACATGGACCTGTTTCTGCGCTGAATCTCGAAACTAAAAAAAATCTGAACTGTACCTCGGTTCTTGGCAATAATAAACAAGAGTAATAAGGCCTTGTTGGGTGCACTTCCATTCACTTTGTATAGATCTTGAAACCATTTACTTCCCATCTCTCATTTCTCTTTTGAGAAGGTGGAGAGCAGGTTTTGTCTTGCTAGGCCATTAGAGAAAGCATTTGAGAGTCGACAGTTTAGTTTAGTTTAGTTTAGAGATGGAGACGTTTAGGAAAAGAGGCCTTCAGCCCACCGTGTCCACGCCGACCGGCAATCACCCCTTCATATTACCTCTATCCGACAACTTACCAATTAACCTACAAACCTGCACGTCTTTGGAGTGTGGGAGGAAACCGGAGCGCCCGGAGAAAACCCACGCAGGTCACGGGGAGAACGTACAAACTCCGTACAGACAGCGCCCGTAGTCGGGATGGAACCCGGGTCTCTAACGCCGTGAGGCAGCAGCTCTACCCGCTGCTCCACCGCGTCACCCCGTTAAGGTAACTGTGACTTTGCAAATGGCGTCAAAAGCAGGCGACTCTTGTAGATGGTCTCAGTGGACTATTTCTACACACTTTGTAGTTAATCTAGCACCACTCGACTGATCTGCAAGCAATGAAAATAATGTCTCTGTACCTCGGTACGTGACTGTAAAGAACCATTGAACCATGAGTATTTATTCACAAAATGCTGGAGTAACTCAGCGGGTCAGGCAGCATCTCGGGAGAGAAGGAATGGGTGACGTTTCGGGTCGAGACCCTTCTTTGCATCTTGACATTGAACCATGAGGGTGTCAGAGGTTATGGGGAGAAGGCAGGAGATTGGGGTTGTGAGGGGGAGGTAGATCAGCCACCATTGAATGGCGGGGTAGACCTGATGGGCCGAATGGCCTAATTCTGCTCCTGTCACCGATGAACATGAATATGTTGGATCGTGACTGTCTTTATCCCAGTGTGAAACTAGGGACCGCAGATTTATGACGAGAGGAGAAATCATTCAATAGGAGGTAAGATCACAGCTCTGTGTGTTTCAAACTCACCTTCCCCCCCCCATCACCTCCTCCCACAAACCAACCCCCTCCCCCCCCCCCCCCCCCTCCCCACACCTCTGCTCCCTGAGGAATGTTTGAGGACGGATTAAAGAAACAGGTGTGGCGGATTTTCGTAGAGCACGTGATTTCCCAGCAAGGTGTCTCTCCAGAAGTTTGACAGCATTAACAGCTTCGTACAGGTAAGCTACCGCCAGGGGATATCACAGGGTCAGAACGAAAGACAACTTCATTTCAGGGACACACACAGGTCACAAGCTTCACATCTGCAGTTACAGTTTTCGGCTTTTTAACTTTGGGGAAACACAGGATGGAAAACAGGCCCTTCGGCCCACCGAGTCCATGCTGACCATCGATCACACTAAAGACAGACACAGAGTGTTGGAGTAACTCAGCGGGACAGGCGGCATCTCTGGAGAGAAGGAACAGGTGACGTTTCGTCTGAAAGAAGGGTCTCGAGCCGAAACGTCACCCATTCCATCTCTCCACAGATGCTGCCTGACCCGCTGAGTTACTCCAGCACTCTGTGAAACGTCACCTATCCATGTTCTCCACAGATGCTGCCTGACCCGCTGAGTTACTCCAGCACTCTGTGAAACGCCACCTATCCATGTTCTCCACAGATGCTGCCTGACCCGCTGAGTTACTCCAGCACTCTGTGAAACGTCACCTATCCATGTTCTCCACAGATGCTGCCTGACCTGCTGAGTTACTCCAGCACTTTGTCTCTACGGTTTAAACCAGCATCTGCAGTTCCTTCCTACACATTTCTCACACTAGTTGTAGCTTATCCCACTTTCTCATCCATTGCAGATACACCAGGGGTCAATTAACCCACAAACCCGCTCGGGTTTGGGATGTGGGAGGAAACCGGAGCACCCGGAGAAAACCCACGTGGTCCCAGGGACAACGTACAAACTCCGTACAGACAGCACCCGTAGTCAGGATGGAACCCGGGTCTCTGGCGCTGTGAGGCAGCAGCTCTACCCGCTGCACCACCGTGCCGGACCGATACAGGAGTGGATACAGTTACGACTTTTGAAAGATATTTGGACAGATATTTGGATAGGAAGGGTTTAGAGAATGAATGGCCAAATGAAAGCAAATGGGACTAGCCAAGCATGCCAACCTGGCCAACGTGGACAAGATGGGTCGAAGGGCCTGTTTCTGTACTGTACAGCTCTATTAATCAATGCAATCTTTAAACTTCACTCTTTTGCAAAAGGTTGGTGTGACGTCAGGCCAGAGCATGTCCCAGAGGCACAGATAACACTGACCTTGCCCCAGGGTGAGATGCAAGCTGGAATGGGCGCTGAGGAGATTCACGAGGATGTTGCCAAGGACTCGAGGGCCTGAGATACAGGGAGAGGTTGAGCAGGCTGGGTCTCTATTCCCTGGAGCGCAGGAGGATGAAGGGAGGCATGGTGGCGCAGCGGTAGAGTTGCTGCCTTACAGCGAATGCAGCGCCGGAGACTCAGGTTCGATCCCGACTACGGGCGCCGTCTGTACGGAGTTTGTACGTTCTCCCCGTGACCTGCGTGGGTTTTCTCCGAGATCTTCGGTTTCCTCCCACACTCCAAAGACGTGCAGGTTTGTAGGTTAATTGGCTTGGTAAATGTAAAAATTGTCCCCAGTGGGTGTAGGATAGTGTTAGTGTGCGGGGATCGCTGGGCGGTGCGGACCCGGTGGGCCGAAGGGCCTGTTTCTGCGCTGTATATATAAATCTAAAAATCTAAATCTAAAAAATCTTATAGGGGCGTACAAAATCATGAGAGGAATAGATCGGGTAGATGCACAGAGTCTCTTGCCCAGAGTAGGGGAATCGAGGACCAGAGGACGTGGGTTCAAAGTGAAGGGGAATAGATTTAATAGGAATCTGAGGGGTAACTTTTTCACACAAAGGGTGGTGGGTGTATGGAACGAGCTGCCGGAGGAGGTAGTTGAGGCTGGGACTGTCCCAATGTTTAAGAAACAGTTAGACAGGTACATGGATAGGACAGGTTTGGAGGGATATGGGCCAAACGCGGGCAGGTGGGACTAGCGTAGCTGGGGCATGTTGGCCGGTGTGGGCAAGTTGGGCCGAAGGGCCTGTTTCCACACTGTATCACTGTGTGATTCTATGTTGGGGTGGGACCTCCATTGTCCTCGTCTGTAGGGTGGCTGCACCATCTGGTGGCCCTGACCGGTAGTGCAGGCCTAATGCTGTTGATCAAGAAATTGCTCTCACAAAATGCTGGAGTAACTCAGCAGGTCAGGCAGCATCTCGGGAGAGAAGGAATGGGTGACGTCTCCGGGTCGAGACCCTTCTTCAGACTGAATGCAAGGACTCTACAACACGACACAATACGACACGATTCGGCCCATCCAGTCCATGCCAACCATCGATCACCTATTCCCAATATTAAGACTAAGGAGGTCCTATTGCAGTTGTACAGGGCCCTGGTGAGACCACACCTGAAGTATTGTGTGCAGTTTTGAGGAAGGACATTCTTGCCATTGAGGCAGTGCAGCGTAGGTTCACCAGGTTAATTCCCGGCATGGCGGGACTGACAAATGATGAAAGAATGGATTGACTGGGCTTGTATTCAAGTCAAGTCAAGTCAAGTCAAGTTTATTTGTCACATACACACACACGATGTGCAGTGAAATGAAAGTGGCAATGCCTGCGGATTGTGCACAAAACAGAATTACATTACAGCATATAAATAAAGTTAATAAGTTAATATAGAGAAGACAAAATTTAGTCCCTGGAGTTATAATAGTTAACAGTCCTGATGGCCTGTGGGAAGAAACTCCGTCTCATCCTCTCCGTTTTCACAGCGTGACAGCAGAGGCGTTTGCCTGATCGTAGCATCTGGAACAGTCCGTTACTGGGGTGGCAGGGGTGGCCCTCATGATCTTACTTGCTCTGGATCTGCACCTCCTGATGTATAGGTCCTGCAGGGGGGCGAGTGTAGTTCCCATGGTGCGTTCTGCCGAACGCACTACTCTCCGCAGGGCCATCCTGTCCTGGGCAGAGCTGTTCCCAAACCAGACTGTAATGTTGCCGGACAGGATGCTCTCTACAGCCCCAGAGTAGAAGCACTGAAGGATCCTCAGAGACACTCTGAATTTCCTCAGCTGTCTGAGGTGGTAAAGGCGCTGCTTTGCCTTACCCACCAGTGTGGCAATGTGCGTTGCCCATGTCAGATCCTCTGCGATGCGGACTCCCAAGTATTTAAAACTGCTCACCCTATCCACAGTAATCCCATTTATCTCCAGTGGCGTGTACGTCCTTGGATGTTTAGCCCTTCTGAAGTCCACAATCAGCTCCTTTGTTTTAGTGACATTCAAGAGGAGGCTATTGTCCTGACACCAGAGTGCCAGATCAGCCACCTCCTCCCGGTAGGCCTTCTCATCGTTGCCGGAGATCCGGCCCACCACCACAGTGTCATCAGCAAACTTGATGATGGAGTTTGAGCTGAACCTGGCCCCACAGTCATGTGTGTACAGGGAGTACAGTAGGGGGCTAAGGACGCAGCCCTGGGGGGATCCTATGTTCAGGGTGAGGGAGCTAGATGTGTGTTCCCCCATCCTGACCACTTGGGGCCTGGCAGTGAGAAAGTCCAGGACCCAGGCACACAGAGGGGTGCTAAGCCCCAGTTCCAGCAGCTTCTCAACCAGTCTGCTGGGGACTATTGTGTTGAATGCTGAACTAAAGTCAATGAACAGCATCCTCACATAGCCCCCCTGGCTGTCCAGATGAGAGAGAGCGGTGTGTAGAACCTGGGAGACCGCATCATCCGTGGACCTGTTCGGACGGTATGCAAACTGTAGTGGGTCCATGTTGCGAGGAAGGAGGGCACAGATGTGCTTCTTGACTAGCCCCTCAAAGCATTTCATGACAACCGAGGTGAGGGCCACCGGTCGGTAGTAATTTAAACACGCTGGAGAGGCATTCTTTGGCACCGGTATAATGATGGATCTTTTGAAGCATGCAGGGACCACGGACTTTGCCAAGGAGAGGTTGAATATTGTGGTGAGCACTGGGGCAAGCTGAGTAGCACAAGACTTAATACTCGCCCAGATATACCATCTGGGCCTCCAGCTTTCCTCGTGGAATTCACTGGAATTCAGAAGGTTGCAAGGGGATCTTATAGAAACATATAATATTATTAAGGTATTGGAGTCTAGATGGAGGAAAAATGTTCCTGATGTTGGGGGAGTCCAGAACCAGGGGTCACAGTTTAAGAATAAGGGGTAGGCCATTTAGGACTGAGATGTGGACATTTTTTTTCTACTGTAACAATGGGTAGGAAAACAAACTGCAGATGCTAGTCAAAATTGAAGGTAGACACAAATGCTGGAGTAACTCAGCAGGTCAGGCAGCATCTGTGGAGAACATGGATAGGTGACGTTTTACAGAGTGCTGGAGTAACTCAGCGGGTCAGGCGGCATCTGTGGAGAACATGGATAGGTGACATTTTACAGAGTGCTGGAGTAACTCAGCAGGTCAGGCAGCATCTGTGGAGAACATGGATAGGTGATGTTTTGGGTAGGGACCCTTCTTCGGGCATAGAAATATAGAAACATAGAAAATAGGTGCAGGAGTAGGCCATTCGGCCCTTCGAGCCTGCACCGCCATTCAATATGATCATGGCTGATCATCCAACTCAGTATCCCGTACCTGCCTTCTCTCCATACCCCCTGATCCCTTTAGCCACAAGGGCCACATCTAACTCCCTCTTAAATATAGCCAATGAACTGGCCTCAACTACCTTCTGTGGCAGAGAATTCCACAGATTCATCACTCTCTGTGTGAAAAAAAACTTTCTCATCTCGGTCCTAAAAGACTTCCCCCTTATCCTTAAACTGTAACCCCTTGTTCTGGACTTCCCCAACATTGGGAACAATCTTCCTGCATCTAGCCTGTCCAACCCCTTAAGAATTTTGTAAGTTTCTATAAGATCCCCCCTCAATCTCCTAAATTCCAGCGAGTACAAGCCGAGTCTATCCAGTCTTTCTTCATATGAAAGTCCTGCCATCCCAGGAATCAATCTGGTGAACCTTCTCTGTACTCCCTCTATGGCAAGAATGTCTTTCCTCAGATTAGGAGACCAAAACTGTACGCAATACTCCAGGTGCGGTCTCACCAATGCCCTGTACAACTGCAGCAGAACCTCCCTGCTCCTATACTCAAATCCCCTCGCTATGAATGCCAACATACCATTCGCTTTCTTCACTGCCTGGTGCACCTGCATGCCTACTTTCAATGACTGGTGTACCACGACACCCAGGTCTCGTTGCATCTCCCTTTCTCCTAATCGGCCACCATTTAGATAATAGTCTGCTTTCCTGTTCTTGCCACCAAAGTGGATAACCTCAGATTGTGGTGGGGGAGAAGACAGCCGGAGGATAGGAGAAAGCTCAGAACTCCGAGCGGCACGGTGGCGCAGCAGGTAGAGTTGCTTTCTCACAGCAACAGAAACCCGGGTTAGATTCTGACTACGGGCGCTGTCTGCACTGAGTTTGTACATTCTCCCCCGTGACCTGCGTGGGTTTTCTCCGGATGCTCCGGTTTCCACCCACACTCCAAAGACGTGCAGGTTTGTTCGTAGGTTAATTGGCTGCGGTAAAATTATCCCTAGTGTGTGTAGGATAAAACTAGCCTACTGTGTGATCACTGGGTCGGCGTGGACTCAATGGGCCGAAGGGCCTGTTTCTGCGCTGTAAACTTAAACTTAGTCTCGAGGATAGACACAAAATGGGCTTGTACTCGCTGGAATTTAGAAGACTGAGGGGGGATCTTATAGAAGCATATAAAATTCTTAAGGGGTTGGAGAGGCTAGATGCGGGAAGATTGTTCCCGATGTTGGGGGAGTCCAGAACCAGGGGTCACAGCTTAAGGATAAGGGGGAAGTCTTTTAGGACCGAGATGAGAAAAAAAAAATTCACACAGAGAGTGGTGAATCTGTGGAATTCTCTGCCACAGAAGGTAGTTGAGGCCAGTTCATTGGCTATGTTTAAGAGGGAGTTAGATGTGGCCCTTGTGGCTAAAGGGATCAGGGGGTATGGAGAGAAGGCAGGTACGGGATACTGAGTTGGATGATCAGCCATGATCATATTGAATGGCGGTGCGTACAGGCTCGAAGGGCCGAATGGCCTACTCCTGCACCTATTTTCTATGTTTCTATGTTTCTATGTTTCTAAAATGCTGGAGTAACTCAGCGGGTCAGGCAGCATCTCAGGAGAGAAGGAATGGGTGACGTTTCGGGTCGAGACCCTTCTTCAGATTCAAGGAAACTTTGACTCGTTGAGATCATTGGGTGTGTCTGAGTGTGTCATCTTCTTGCAGTTAGGGATAGGTCCAGTAGAGGGAGCTCAGCCTCAGACTGAGTCCATCTCTGATCCCTGCTCTGGTCACATCAGCAGGTTAAATACTACAAACAGTAGTCAGCTAGCTCAAAGCTCCCACACCCCCACCGAGAAAACATCTCCCTCTACGCCAACGGGCGCACAATGTAATTCAGTTTAGTTTAGAGATACAGCGCGGAAACAGGCCCTTCGGCCCACCGAGTCCGCGCCGCCCAGCGATCCCCGCACACTAACACTATCCTACACACACTGAGGACAAGTTACATTTACACCAAGTCAATTAACCTACAAACCTGTACGTCTTTGGAGTCTGGGAGGAAACCGAAGATCTCGGAGAAAACCCACGCAGGTCACGGGGAGAACGTACAGACGGCGCCCGTGGTCGGGATCGAACCCGGGTCTCTGGCGCCGTGAGGCAGCAACTCTACTGCTGTGCCACCGTGCCGCCCAGTTAAGGCAACTTGCAATTCTATAATGCCCCTGTAATGTAGAATATAGACTGAGGCACAATGGTAGAGTTGCTGCCACACAGCACCAGAAAACTGGGTTTGATCCCAACAACGGGTGCTGTCTGTACGGAGTTTGTACGTTCTCCCTGTGACCTGCGTGGGTTTTCTCCGGGTGCTCCAGTTTCCTCCAACACTCCAAAGACGTACAGATTTATAGGTTAATTAGCTTCTGTGAAAATTGTCCCTAGTGTGTGTGGGATAGTGCTAGTGTACGGGGATCGCTGGGCGGCACGGACTCAGTGGGCCGAAGGACAATATACAATTTTACCAATTCAATTAACCTACAAACCTGTACAGCTCTATTAATCAATGCAATCTTTAAACTTCACTCTTTTGCAAAAGATTGGTGTGACATCAGGCCAGAGCATGTCCCAGAGGCACAGATAACACTGACCTTGCCCCAGGGTGAGATGCAAGCTGGAATGGGCGCTGAGGAGATTCACGAGGATGTTGCCAGGACTCGAGGGCCTGAGATACAGGGAGAGGTTGAGCAGGCTGGGTCTCTATTCCTTGGAGCGCAGGAGGATGAGGGGTGGCACGGTGGCGCAGCGGTAGAGTTGCTGCCTTACAGCGAATGCAGCGCCGGAGACTCAGGTTCCATCCTGACTATGGGCGCTGTCTGTACGGAGTTTGTACGTTCTCCCCGTGACCTGCGTGGGTTTTCTCCGTGATCTTCGGTTTCCTCCCACACTCCAAAGACGTGCAGGTTTGTAGGTTAATTGGCTTTGTAAATGTAAAAATTGTCCCCAGTGGGTGTAGGATAGTGTTAGTGTGCGGGGATCGCTGGGCGGCACGGACCCAGTGGGCCGAAGGGCCTGTTTCTGCGCCGTATCTCTAAATCTAAAAATCTAAATCTAAAAAATCTTATCGGGGTGTACAAAATCATGAGAGGAATAGATCGGGTAAATGAACAGAGTCTCTTGCCCAGAGTAGGGGAATCGAGGACCAGAGGACATAGGTTCAATATGAAGGGGGAAAGATTTAATAGGAATCTGAGGGGTAACGTTTTCACACAAAGGGTGGTGGGTGTATGGAACAAGCTGCCAGAGGAGGTAGTTGAGGCTGGGACTATCCCAACGTTTAAGAAACAGTTAGACAGGTACATGGATAGGACGGGTTTGGAGGGATATGGGCCAAACGCGGGCAGGTGGGACTAGCGTAGCTTTGGCATGTTTGGCCGGTGTGGGCAGGTGGGACTTGTGTAGATGGGACGTGTTGGCCGGTGTGGGCAGGTGGGACTAGTGTAGATGGGACGTGTTGGCCGGTGTGGGCAGGTGGGACTAGTGTAGATGGGACGTGTTGGCCGGTGTGGGCAGGTGGGACTTGTGTAGATGGGACGTGTTGGCCGGTGTGGGCAGGTGGGACTAGTGTAGCTGGGGCATGTTGGCCAATGTGGGCAAGTTGGGCCGAAGGGCCTGTTTCCACACTGGATCACTCGGTGACTCTATGGTGGGGTGGGACCTCCATTGCGGGCGTGGGTTTTCTCCGGGTGCTCCAGTTTCCTACCACACTCCAAAGATGTACAGATTTATAGGTTAATTAGCTTCTGTAAAAATTGCAAATTGTCCCTAGTGTGTGTGGGATAGTGCTAGTGTACGGGGATCGCTGGTCCACACGGACTCAGTGGGCTGAAGGACAATTTACAATTTTACCAATTCAATTAACCTACAAACCTGCACGTCTTTGGAGTGTGGGAGGAAACCGGAGCACCCGGAGAAAACCCACGCAGGTCACGGGGAGAACGTGCAAACTCCGTACAGACAGGACCCGTAGTCAGGATTGAACCTGGGTCTCTGGCGCTGTGAGGCAGCAGCTCTACCCACTGCGCCACCGTCCCGTCCCCCCCCCCCCCCATTCTAGAAGCAGAATTAGGCCATTCGGCCCATCGAGTCTATCCTGCCATTCAATCATGGCTGATCTATCTCTCCCTCTCAACTCCATTCTCCTGCCTTCTCCCCATAACCCCTGACACCCGCACTAATCAAGAATCTGTCAATCTCTGCCTTAAAAATACCCATTGACTTGGCCTCCACAGCCGTCTGTGGCAATGAATCCCACAGATTCACCACCCTCTGGCTAAAGAAATCCCTCCTCATCTCCTTTCCAAAAGAACGTCCTTTAATTCTGATTTTATTTTCGACTTCCCTCTGATCAATATTCAGTTACGTCGATGCGTTGGAAAACATCCAGGTTTGCTGATGACACAGATTTAGGTAAGGATAGGATGTTGCAATGAGCCTATTTCAACACTGCTACAGGATATAGGTAGGAGGGAGAAAAATTGGCAAGTGAAGATTAATGTGGGAAAATGTGACGTTATAAATGCTGCTAAAATGAATCTAAAAGCAGACTCTTACAGAAACAGAGACAGATTGCTGAAGAGTGTGGAGGAACATAAGTGTTTAGTTTAGTTTAGTTTAGTTTAGAGATACAGCGCAGAAACAGGCCCTTTCGGCACACCGGGTCCGCGCCGCCCAGCGATCCCCGCACATTAACACTATCCTACACCCACTAGGGACAATTTTTACATTTATCCAGCCAATTAACCTACAAACCTGCACGTGTTTGGAGTGTGGGAGGAAACCGAAGATCTCGGAGAAAACCCACGCAGGTCACGGGGAGAACGTGCAAACTCCGTACAGACGGCGCCCGTAGTCGGGATGGAACCCGGGTCTCCGGCGTGAGGCAGCAGCTCTACTGCTGCACCACCTATTGAGGGCGTGCAGCGTAGGTTCACTAGGTTAATCCCCGGAATGGCGGGACTGTCATATGTTGAAAGACTGGAGCGACTAGGCTTGTATACACTGGAATTTAGAAGGATGAGAGGAGATCTTATCGAAACGTATAAGATTATTAAGGGGTTGGACACGTTAGAGGCAGGAAACATGTTCCCAATGTTGGGGGAGTCCAGAACAAGGGGCCACACAGTTTATGAATAAGGGGTAGGCCATTTAGAACTGAGATGAGGAAAAACCTTTTCAATCAGAGAGTTGTGAATCTGTGGAATTCTCTGCCTCAGAAGGCAGTGGAGGACAGTTCTCTGAATGCATTCAAGAGAGAGCTAGATAGAGCTCTTAAGGATAGCGGAGTCAGGGGGTATGGGGAGAAGGCAGGAACGGGGTACTGATTGAGAATGATCAGCCATGATCACATTGAATGGTGATGCTGGCTCGAAGGGCCGAATGGCCTCCTCCTGCACCTATTGTCTATTGTCTATTGTCACCTGTTCTTGTGCAAGAATTATAAAAAGTTAGCTGGCAACTACAGCAAGAGTTTAAGGCAAATTAACCATTATAACAAGGGGCTTCGGCGGCACGGTGGCGCAGCGGGTAGAGCTGCTGCCTCACAGCGCCAGAGACCTGGGTTCCATCCTGACCTCGGGTGCTGTCTGTGTGGAGTTTGCATGTTCTCTCTGTGACCACGTGGGTCACCTCCGGGTGCTCCGTTTCCTCCCACATCCCAAAGACGTGCGGGTTTGTAGGTTGCCCCAAGTGTGTTTGGGAGTGGATGGGAAAGTGGGGTGGTGTAGGATTCTTGTGAATGGGAGACCGATGGTCGGCATGGACTCGATGGGCCGAAGGGCCCATTTATATGTGTAGGAAAGAACTGCAGATGCTGCTTTAAACAGAAGATCGGCACAAAAAGCTGGAGTAACTCAGCGGGTCAGGCAGCATCTCTGGAGAGAAGGATTAGGTGACGTTTCGGGACGGGACCCTTTCTTCAGCACTGGAGAATGTGGGGGGATCTTATAGGGGTGTATAAAATCATGAGAGGAATAGATCGGGTAGGCACACAGAGTCTCTTGCCCAGAGTAGGTGAATCGAGGACCAGAGGACATAGGTTTAACATGAAGGGGAAAAGATTTAATAGGAATCTGAGGGGTAACTTTTTCACACAAAGGGTGGTGGGTGCATGGAACGAGCTGCCAGAGGAGGTAGTTGAGGCTGGGACTATCCCAACGTTTAAGAAACAGTTAGACAGGTACATGGATAGGACAGGTTTGGAGGGATATGGACCAAACGCTGGCAGGTGGCAGGACTAGTGTGGAAGGGACATGTTGGCCGATGTGGGCAAGTTGGGACGAAGGGCCTGTTTCCACATGGTATCACTCTATGATTCTACTGGTATCGGGGACACTCCAGAATACATTGACTAGGAGAACTCCTGGAGATAACAGGGTTGTCCTATCTTGAACAGCTGAAGAAATTACGGAGGCACAAGGAACTGCAGGTGCTAGAATCTTGAGCCAAACACAAAGTGCTGGAGGAACTTTGCCGGCCAGATGACGTTTCAGGTCAGGACCATTCAGGTCAGGATAGGGTTGCCAACTGTCCCGTATTAGCCGGGACATTCCATATATATTGGGCTAAATTGGTTTGTCCCATACGGGACCGCCCTTGTCCCGTATTAGGCCCGGGGGGGCGCTGTAGGCCTGGGGGGCGCTGTAGGCCCGGATGCTGTAGGCCCCGACGCTGTAGGTCCTGACAGTTTAGGTCCCCACACTCTAGATTTCCTACATTTTAGCTTCGGACAGTCTAGGTCTGGAGGCCCGGGTGCCGCCTAACGGAGGTTGCGTAGCAACCCGCCTCCCGGCAGCCGCCATTGGTGGAGCGGGAGCATGTGGCCACTGGCTGGGTGAGGTCACGTGGGGCGCGGGGCGGTGGCGTCACCTAGTCCCGTATTTGGGAAGTGAGATAGTTGGCAACCCCTAAGTGAGGATCATTCTTGAGACTGATTGTAGAAGGGGCCGTGGTGGGGGGAGAAAGCTGGAAAAGAGAGATGGAAGCTGGACAAATGGCGGTGAGATAAGGAGGGAAGAGGCGTGGAATGTGGACGAGGCCAGAGGAAGCATAAAGCTGGAAAGGGCACGGGGGAGGAAAGGGAAAGAGAGAAATTGTTTAGTTCAGTGTACCGAGCGAGGTCCAGTGAAAAGCTTTTGTTGCGTGCTAACCAGAAAGACATTCTTTTAGGAAGGAGATGAGAAGAAATTTCTTTGGTCAGAGGGTGGTGAATCTGTGGAATTCATTGCCACCGAAGGCTGTGGAGGCCAAGTCAGTGGATATTTTTAAGGCAGAGGAAGATAGATTCTTGATTAGAGCGGGTGTCGGGGGTTATGGGGAGAAGGCAGGAGAATGGGGTTAGGAGGGAGAGATAGATCAGCCATGATTGAATGGCGGAGTAGACTCGATGGGCCGAATGGCCTGATTCTGCTCCTATAACTTATAACCGTATGAGGAGGGAACCCCCTGAGGTGTCTTCTTGACTTGATGGCCCGACTAGATGGGCCGAATGGCCTAATTCTGCTCCTATCACTTCTGACCTTCTGGCCTGGGTTAGAGCGAGGATAAAGAGACCCGGGGGGGGGGGGGGGGGGGGGGAATAAAATGTGCACTGGGGACAATCTAGAGTAGCTGAGTTTGGAGAGAAAATACTTTATAGCCAAGTGACCTTGAAGGGAAAATGCATGTCAAGACCAGCCACGGATGGAACTGCAACTCCCAGGGTGCATCGCGTTTTCCGCCAAAGGGGTGGCGCTTAGGCGGGCGCGGTGCACCCTGGGACTTGTAGTCCGCTCCAGCCACACTAACAACAGTAACCACGCCTAAAAAAAAACAGAGTCTTAACCCTGGACAATAAAACTGAAATAAAAACCTTTCTGGAGGAAACCCGCCCCTTCAGCTTCGACCCAAAGATGCACTCCAAACACATGCACTGGTCACAAGGGGGGGGGGGGGGGGGGGGGGGGGGTAGAGACTTTTTAATGTTATTGTGCAAAAAAATACACTTTTCAACTGGAATAAAATGCCTTTTAATTTCTCGAACACATTTAAAATAAAATGTGCATTATTTCCTCACTTCACCCCCCTACTGTTTTGTTCTACTAACCCTTTATTTTTCCCCCCCTTTCCCCCCCTTGGGAAAATGCAAAAAGTCTTTTATTTTTAACCTGTGAATCTCACCCCCCCTTTTTAAATGCTGTTGTAGCTGAGATTTCTTGCTCAATTCTTTTCTCATTGCCTGTGTGCGAGGTTTTTGTTTTAACAAACCCTTGGGTATGTTCCTTTAATTTCACTGGCAGTGAGTCTTTGGTTTCGACGCGTTTCCTGCGCTTTCCAGCCGGGAGGGTCTATATATTTTTTTTTAATGCAGCCTCTCCCTCTCTCTCCCTCTACATCCGAACCGTTTCCTCTTCAATGGAGATTCCAGGAGTGTCGTGTCTCCCTGTTGTCCTGCAAGCTTGAGGAGGGGAGAGAGGGGAGGGGAAGAGAAGAGGGTAAAATAAGAGAGAGAGAGAGAGAGGGACAGAGAGAGAGAGAGACAGAGAGAGAAGGTCCAGTTGTACCAAATGTAAGTGCGAATTCCCATTCAGAGGGGAAGTTATGCTGATGTTATTGGACTGCACTAGGAAGTGAAATTAACTAGCTCATTTCTCTCGCTTGGATGATGTGATGCAGAGAGAGAGAGCAACGATTGCACCCGAATAACTCCCTCGGTCTCTGCACATTCATTCTGATCGCGGTTGTGGTCGTGGGAAAAAAAATGCATTGAATTAACACTGGGGGAGGGAAAAAAATTGGAAGGTTTCTACAGAGAGAGACAGAGAGAGAGACAGACAGAGAGAGACAGAGAGAGAGACAGAGAGAGACAGAGCATTGAACAGGGTGAGGTTCTGCTACAGATCTATTCAGCCTCTCGTGTATTTCGGTCGAATGACTATTGATGTCGAGGGGTTTTTTCTTTCGTGAACCACAAAAGCAAGGATGTCTTCCAGATTGGCGATCCCCTCTCCAAATGAACGCAGTCTCGATCATGTGAGTACCGTACCAGGATGTGGGGAATGTATTCTTAAAAGGAGAGGGAGAGAGGGAGGGTGGAGAGGGAGAAGGTTGGGAGAGGGAAAGGTTGGGAGGGGAGGAGGGGAGAAGGTTGGGAGGAGAAGGGGGAGGAGGGAGAGGGAAAGGGAAAGGTTGGGAGAGGGAAAGGTTGGGAGAGAAGGTTGGGAGGAGAAGGGGGGAGAGGGAGAGGGAAAGGTTGGGAGAAGGAAGGGAGAGGGAGGAGGGAGAGGGAAAGGTTGGGAGAGGAGAGGGAGGAGGGAGAGGGAGAAGGAGAAGGGGGAGAGGGAAAGGTTGGGGAGGAGAAGGGGGAGAGGGAGGAGGGAGAGGGAAGAGAGAGAGGAGAAGGGGGAGAGGAAGAAGGGAGAGGGAGGAGGGAGGGAAAGGTTGGGAGAGGAGAAGGGGGAGAGGGAGGAGGGAGAGGGAAAGGTTGGGAGAGGGGAAGGGGGGGGAGAGGGGTGGGAAGGAGGGGTGGGAAGAGGGGGAGAGAGGGAAGGGGAGAGGGGGAAGGTGGGAGGAGGAGAAGGGAGGGAGAAAAACACAGTTACTGCATGGCGGACTGACAACGCTTGCTACATGAGACACACATGTCTGCATATAGTGTGTGTGTATGTATGTCATGTTACTTGTCACATGTGAAATGCTGTTTCCATCTATGTATCTGTGATCTCCCTCGTTTGCCAGTTTAGAACGTGAACTATCTCACCGATATATCTTAATAGATTTGGAATTAATTGCACTCAGTCAATTACAAGATTTATGATGCTTACCTTAATTTATATTGAAGACATTTTCATTCCATATGTGTTATATACATGTATATTATCTTACATATTGATTGCAAATATACAACAATATGTCTACCTGATTCTAAATAGATGCCTGTTATATATAATTACCTTGTATCTCATACAAGATGTGTAATTATGTTGAATAATGTACAAGTTAAGTTTTAACAAGAACATAGTGTATACAAATATCAACATGATATATAATCCATGTTGTATAATACAGTCATTAGATTTGAGCATTCCATGTAGAATATTGTGCATACCCTGTATTAAGATTTAATATAGGTATACATTTGACATGGCTCTTAATTAAGCATTCTACCATAATGTATTTAGATATGGTATGGTATTAAAGTATTTATATACAGTTCTGACATTTATTTGTCTTTCATTTTTATATACAGTTCAGTACAGGTATACTGTAGATATACCTGCAAGCATTTAGATAGATTTGTTATATGTGGCATTTAAATTCTGAATATACATATACCATAGTTACATTATACAAGATTTATTCTGTGGCTTTTAATTGGTGTATCTTACACAATAGACAATACACAATAGGTGCAGGAGGAGGCCATTCAGCCCCTCGAGCCAGCACCGCCATTCAATGTGATCATGGCTGATCATTCTCAATCAGTACCCCGTTCCTGCCTTCTCCCCATACCCCCTGACTCCGCTGTCTTTCAGAGCTCTATCTAGCTCTCTCTTGAATGCATTCAGAGAATTGGCCTCCACTGCCTTCTGAGGCAGAGAATTCCACAGATTCACAACTCTCTGGCAGAAAAAGTTTTTCCTCATCTCCGTTCTAAATGGCCTACCCCTTATTCTTAAACTGTAGCCCCTTGTTCTGGACTCCCCCCAACATTGGGAACATGTTTCCTGCCTCTAACGTGTCCAACCCCTTAATAATCTTATACGTTTCGATAAGATCCCCTCTCATCCTTCTAAATTCCAGTGTATACAAGCCTAGTCGCTCCAGTCTTTCAACATATGACAGTCCCGCCATTCAGGGAATTAACATAGTAAACCTACGCTGCACGCCCTCCATAGCAAGAATATCCTTCCTCAGATTTGGAGACCAAAACTGCACACAGTACTCCAGGTGCGGTCTCACTAGGGCCCTGTACAACTGCAGAAGGACCTCTTTGCTCCTATACTCAACTCCTCTTGTTATGAAGGCCAACATTCCATCTTAATGCATTTAGTTGTACTAAATATATTTACACATAAATAACATGCCATAAATACATTATATATAAGGTGAAAATACAATACTAATATTATACATGTCAGGAGGAACTGCAAGTGCCGGTTTACACTGAAGATAGACAAATAATTGCTGGAGTAACTCAGCGGTTCAGACAGCAACTCTGGAGAGAAGGAACGGGTGATGTTTTGGGTCGAGAGATACCAATCTGAAGAAGGGTCTCGACCTGAAACGTCACCCATTCCTTCTCTCCAGGGATGCTGCCTGACCCGCTGTGTTACTCCAGCACTTTGTGTCAACCAGTTGATTTTGTTGGACGTTATGTGTCGGGTGATGTCCTCTCTCCAACAATGGCCCCCGTCCCACTCCTCTGTTCCATCGAGGAGGTGAAAGGGGAGTTCATTTGTGATAGGTGCAGCAGAATTAGGCCATTCGGCCCATCAAGTGTACTCCGCCATTCAATCGTGGCTGCTCTATCTCTCCCTCCTAACCCCATTCTCCTGCCTTCTCCCCATAACTCCTGACACCCGTGCTAATCAAGAATCTATCTATCTCTGCCTTAAAAATATCCACTGATTTTCTCCGGGATCTCCGTTTGGAGGGGGCTGGGGTGTTGGTCTCTATGCCCTGACAACTTCCTCTTGATCCCCATGTCATCTCCAGGCACTTTTCCGTCAATGAAATGGTTTTGAGATTCTAAAAAGGGAAGGGGTGCAGCCAGTGTATGGGTACAGGGTCTGGGTGGTGGTACAGTATGGAAACAGGCCCTTCAGCCCATCTTGCCCACACTGGCCAACGTCCCATCTACACTAGTCCCACCTGCCCGCGTTTGGTCCATATTCCTCCAAACCTGTCCCATCCATGTACCTGTCTAACTGTTTCTTAAACCTCGGGATAGTCCCAGCCTCAACTACCTCCTCCGGCAGCTCGTTCCATACACCCACCACCCTCTGTGTAAAAAAAAAAGTTACTCCTTGGATTCCTATTAAATCTTTGCCCCTTCACCTTAAACCTATGTCCTCTGGTTGTTAGTTTCTTGCACTCTGGGTAAAAGACTCTGTGCATCTACCCGATCTATTCCTCTCATGATTATATACACCTCTACAAGATTACATCTCATCCTCCTGCGCTCCAGGGAATAGAGTCCCAGGTATGTAGGTTAATTGGCTGGGTAAATGTAAAAAAAATTGTAAAAATTGTCCCTAGTGGGTGTAGGATAGCGTTAATGTACGGGGATCACTGGGCGGCACGGACTTGGAGGGCCGAAAAGGCCTGTTTCCGGCTGTATATATATACATATATATATATGATACTCGACCACTCCCTGTAGCTCAGGCCCTCATGTCTTGGCAAGATCCTGGAAAATGTTTGCACCCTTTCCAGCTTGACATCTTTCCCACAGCAGACCAAAACTGAACACAATGCTCTCAAGTCTGAATAGGGGTCTCGACCCAAAACGTCACCCATTCCTTCTCTCCAGAGATGCTGCCTGACCCGCTGAGTTACTCCAGCATTTTGCGTCTACCTTCGATTTTAAACCAGCACCTGCAGTTCTTTCCTACACAATGTTATCAATGTGTGTAGGAAGGAACGGCAGATGCCGGTTTAAGCCAAAGATAGAAACAGAATGAAGACTGAAGTAGGGTCTCGACCCGAAACGTCACCCATTCCTTCTCTCCCGAGATGCTGCCTGTCCCGCTGAGTTACTCCAGCTTTTTGTGTCTATCTACCCACCAAGGACAATTCACAATTATACCAAGCCAATTACCGTACAAACCTGTACGTCTTTGGAGTGTGGGAGGAAACCGGAGCACCCGGAGAAAACCCACGCAGGTCACGGGGAGAACGTACAAACTCCGCACAGGCAGCACCCGGGTCTCCGGCGCTGTGAGGCAGCAAATCTACCACAGTGGCTCTTTGAATATTGGTGATGATGTCCCACTTTCACCTGAACGGACCAACGTCTCAATACTCAAGTCCGCTCCTCCAACAGTGCTGTGTTGGCAGATGAAATGATGAGAGGCATCGATAGGGTTGACCTTTTTATTTTGCCCCAGATGAAAATGTCACGGATAAGCAGGCAGTGGTGAGAGGGGCAAGGTTTAAAGGAGGGGAGCGGGGCAAGTTGTTTTACACAGCGTTGTGTGCCTGGGACGTGCAGTGCAGGCAGAGACAACAGTGGCGTTTAGAAGATTGGAGATGGGTGCAGGGAATGGAGGGGTGTGAATCACACACAAGCAACGGAGGTTAGTTTAACTTGGTGATGGACACCGAAACACTGGAGTAGCTCAGCGGGTCAGGCAGCATCTCTGGAGAGAAGGAACGGGTGACGTTTTGGGTCGAGACCCTTCTTCAGACTAGAGGCATGTTTTTATGCTTGATTGGATCAGGGATTGTATTTCATACATCATGGGGCATGTTGGCTGGCCTGGGCAAGGTGGGCCAAATGGCCTTTTTCCATGTTCTATGGCGTCTCTGAAATCTTCATGTACAAACTGATTCACTTGGACTCCTAATCGAGCAGGAATAGACCTCTAGGTACCCTAAGAAAATGACTGCAGATGCTGGTACAAATCGAAGGTATTTATTCACAAAATGCTGGAGTAACTCAGCGGGTCAGGCAGCATCTCGGGAGAGAAGGAATGAGTGACGTTTCGGGTCGGGACCCTTAGAACACTTCTTTGGCTGACTAAGATCGTGACCGATCGGCTCCTTGGCCTCGATTTGACTTGAATTTGAGTTGAGTTTATTGTCACGTGTACCGAGGTACAGTGAAAAGCTTTTGTTGCGTGCTAACCAGTCAGCGGAAAGCCAATACATGACTACGATTGATCTGTCCACAGCGAACAGATACAGGATAATGGGGATAATGTAAATAACGCTTAGTGCAAGACAAAGCCAGAAAGGTCCGATCAAAGATAATCTGAGGGTCTCCAATGAGGTAGCTGGAGGTCAGGACCACTCTCGAGGTGTGGCAGGAAGCTTCTGTAGACTTCCCAATTGGATCCCAGCGGCCCTCAACTCCCTTAAGGACCCAAACTCCATCTTGACTCCATCTCCACGTCGCTCAAAATTCACATAACCCGGAGAGAAATCCCACATTGTTTCCTTCTGACGGGGACTTGTGAATCTGAGGTTACGGCCCCGTTTCCCCGCTAGGAAGAAATATCCTCTCAACACCCACCCTCTCGAAGCCATCGGGACCGACCAGCTCACAATAAACCCACCTCTCATCCGTCTAAGTGCAGACCAAATGTGTGGGAAGGAACTGCAGATGCGTGTTTACATCGACGTTAGACACAAAATGCTGGAGTAACTCCCTGAATCTGGAGGTGTTCGTTTTCACACTTCTGTACCTCTTGTCCGATGGGAGAGGGGAGAAGAGGGAGTGGCCGGGGTGAGACTGGTCCTTGATGATGCTGCTGGCCTCGCCGAGGCAGCGTGAGGTGTAGATGGAGTCAATGGAAGGGAGGTTGGTTTGTGTGATGGTCTGGGTTGCGTCCACAATTCTCTAATTTCTTGCAGTCTATGATGGAGCTGTTCCCAAAGAGGGGTAGTTTTTTCACACCGAGAGTAGTTGGCGTCTGGACCAAGTTGCCGGGGGAGGTAGCTGAGGAAGGAACAGTAGCAAGAATTAGGTGGTGTCTGGTGGAGTCTGATGAATTAGGAGGTGTCTGGTGTCTGGTGGAGTAGAGAGGAATGTGTAATGAATGCAGGCAAGTGGAGTTAGTGCAGATGGTCAGTATTACAACGCCGGGCCGAAGGGCCTGCTTCTATGCTGTAGAACAGAGTTATGTCTTGACTTGCCAAGCACACAGTGTTGGTGGCACGGTGGCGCAGCGGTAGAGTTGCTGCCTCACAACGTCGGAGACCCAGGTTCGATCCCGACTACGGGCGCCGTCTGTACGGAGTTTGTACGTTCTCCCCGTGACCTGCGTGGGTTTTCTCCGGGTGCTCCGGTTTCCTCCCACACTCCAAAGACGTGCAGGTTTGTAGGTTAATTGGCTTTGGTAAATATTGTAAATTGTACCAGTGTGTAGGATAGTGCTAGTATACGGGGAGATCGCTGGTCGGCGCGGACTCGATGGGCCGAAGGGCCTGATTTAGTGCTGTCTCTCTAAACTGGACTAAACTAAACTGTGCCCTCTCATTAAAGCTGTGCCCTCTGTCCTGTTATCATTTGCTGGTATATTATTGTGCTTGGAAACATAGAAACATAGAAAATTGGGGGTGGACACAAAAGAACATGGATAGGCAACGTTTCACAGAGTGCTGGAGTAACTCAATGGGTCAGGCAGCATCTCGGGAGAAAAGGAATGGGTGACGTTTCGGGTCGAGACCCATCTTCATCCACACACATACATACATATATATATATATATACACGCACACACACACACGCACATATACATTTTGTTATATTATATATATATATACACACACACACACTCATCAGTCCGAAGAAAGGTCTTGACCAGAAACATCACCCATTCCTTCTCAACCCAAGATGCTGCCTGACCCGCTGAGTTACTCCAGCATTTTGTGTCTACCTTCGATTTTAACCGGCAGCTGCAGTTTTTTTCCATTCGGCCCTTCGAGCCAGCACCACCATTCAATATGATCATGGCTGGTCATCCATAATCAGTGCCCCGTTCCTGCCCTCTCCCCATATCCCTAGGTTCCCGCTCCTGTTATAAATGCCTTCTCGATGAACTGCTTGTCTGCATTTTGTGGGCATTTATTTCAAGATGTGTTTTTGAAAGTAAACCGCGCTTATCTTGAGCCTTGCTACTGAGTTGCTGTTCAGCCTGTCCTGTGCTCACCTCCCCAATGCCAATGTGTCTGTACTTGCAAGGCAGTCTGCCAACATCACGAGAGGACGTGACATTTGATGTGCCCTCTTCCCCCCCTCTCTCCCCTCCCTCTCCCCCCCACCCCCCAGTCGCTAGACCCCTTCATTCTCTCCGATGTTCTTTTGCTCTTTCCGTGAACTCTCTACAACAGTGGCCCTTTCTTGCGTGGGGAGATTGAGGAGATGACACAGAACATGGACTCCCTCCCACATCTCGGTGCCACAGCCCAGAGACTCTGCTCGTCCTTGGGAGTGCGGTGGTGTTGAAACAGTTTAGTTTAGTTTAGAGATACAGCGCGGAAACAGGCCCTTCGGCCCACCGAGTCCGCGCCGACCAGCGATCCCCGCCAAACCAACACTATCCTACGCCCACCAGGGGACGATTCACAATTTTGCCGAAGCCAATTAACCTACAAACCTGCACGTCTTTGGAGTGTGGGGGGGGAAACCGAAGCGCCCGGAGAAAACCCACGCAGGTCACGGGGAGAACGTGCAAACTCCGTGCAGAGAGCACCAGTGGTGGGGATAGAACCCGGGTCTCTGGCACTGTGAGGGAGCAGCACTACCCGCTGCACCACCTTGCAGCCCGGTTTGTTGAGGTTCGTTGGAGAGGCAATTATCCGGGCCAGTGGGGGAGAGCAGAGTCTATTGTTGCCGGTGGACAGGTGTGTCGAGTGTCAGGTGAGTCACACTGCAAGATCTAACTTGCTTTAAAGTCACGACTAACTACTCATTCTGACTTATTTCTCACGGAGTAATGCTGCACTAATCTTGGTCCTTTCTGCAATATCTCCTTTCCAAGATGTCGGCCCTGACATTTCAACCCTTCCTCAGTCACGCACGTCTGGATTAGGATTAGTTTAGCTTGGAGACACAGCGCGGAAACAGGCCCTTCGGCCCACCGAGTCCGCACCGACCAGCGATCCCCGCACACTAACACTATCCTACACAGACTAGGGAGGATTTACACAAAATGCTGGAGTAACTCAATGGGCCGCACGGTGGCGCAGCGGTAGAGTTGCTGCCTTACAGCGAATGCAGCGCCGGAGACTCAGGTTCGATCCTGACTACGGGCGCCGTCTGTACGGAGTTTGTACGTTCTCCCCGTGACCTGCGTGGGTTTTCTCCGAGATCTTCGGTTTCCTCCCACACTCCAAAGACGTACAGGTTTGTAGGTTAATTGGCTGGGTAAATGTAAAAATTGTCCGTAGTGGGTATAGGATAGTATTAATGGTATCGCTGGGCGGCACGGACCCGGTGGGCCGAAGGGCCTGTTTCTGCACTGTATCTCTAATTCTAGACAGGCGGCATCTCGGGAGAGAAGGAATGGGTGATGTTTCGGGTCGAGACCCTTCTTCAGACTCACTTTCAGGAAGACCAGTGTCCCTGATACCAATAGTTGTTTTTTGTCACGAGCAATGCACAAGAAACATGACAAGGGTCATTCCCTTTATCCTGTATCTGTTCACTGTGGACGGCTCGGTTGCGATCATGATTTTGGTGGGCCGAAGGGCCTGTTCCTGTGCTGTATCACTAAACTGATATGGTTGGGTAGTAAAATAACTGCAGATGCTGGTAGAAATCGAAGGTATCACAAAATGCTGGAGTAACTCAGCAGGTCAGGCAGCATCTCAGGAGAGAAGGAATGGGTGACGTTTTGGGCCGAGACCCTTCTTCATACTCTGTCTTCAGTCTGAAGGAAGGTCTCGACCCAAAACGTCACCCATTCCCTCTCTCCTAGATGCTGCCTGACCTGCTGAGTTACTCCCAAAATTTTGTGATACCTTAAACTAATATGGTTATTAAACTAAACTAAAACGTCACCCATTCCTTCTCTCCAGAGATGCTGCCTGTCCCACTGAGTTACTCCAGCTCTTTGTGTCTCTCTTCGGTTTAGACCGGCATCTGCAGTTCCTTCCTACGCATTACTAACTAGTAGGTTCTTTGATGTGAAGCCACCACTTTGGTGCAGGCCGGCATCTTGTCTCTGTGGTGATCGCATGCCCACGGGCCGGCCGGGCTGGCGTGGGGTTTGTCCGAGGGGTCAGGGATAGGGCAGATCAGCCCAATCTGCCGCAAATCTCCACCCATAGAAGCATAGAAAAATAGGTGCAGCAGGAGGCCATTCAGCCCTTCGAGCCAGCACCACCATTCAATATGATCATGGCTGATCATCCAGAATCAGTACCCTGTGCCTACTTTCTCCCCATATCCCTTGATTCCATTAGCCCTAAGAGCTCTATCTAACTCTCTCTTGAAAACATCCAGTGAATTGGCCTCCACTGCCTTCTGTGGCAGAGAATTCCACAGATTCACAACTCTCTGGGTGAAAACGTTTCTCCTCATCTCAGTCCTAAATGGCCGACCCCTTATTCTTAACCTGTGTGACCCCTGGTTCTGGGTTAAGTCATGCTTCCATAGATGCAAAGTGTGTGCTTCCTGCCAGAGAACAGGGGGCGGCACGGTGGCGCAGCGGGACAGTTGCTGCCTCACAGCGCCAGAGACCCGGGTTCGATCCCGACTACAGGCACTGTCTGTACGGAGTTTGTACGTTCTCCCCGTGACCTGCCCGAGTTTTCTCCGAGATCTTCGGTTTCCTCCCCACTCCAATGACGTGCAGGTTTGTAGGTTAATTGGCTTGATAAAATTGTAAATTGTCTCTCGTGTGTGTCGGATAGTGTTAGAGTGCGGGGATCATTGGTGGGCATGGACTCGGTGGGCCGAAGGGCCTGTTTCCACGCTGTATCTCTAAAGTCTAAACTGTAGGATGAGACCCAGAGATGTAATATATTTTAAAATACGCTTACAAATTCAAAATGTCATCCAGATCATTCAAGTCAACGTTCCCAACTCAAGACAGACACAAAATGCTGGAGTAACTCAGTGGGACAGGCAGCATCTCTGGAGAGAAGGAATGGGTGACGTTTCTAGTCGAGAACCTTCTTCATCCACATACATACATATACACACACACACACATACATTTTTTAATACATATACATATATATATATATATATATATATATATATATATATATATATATATATACGCAAACACACACTCACACAGGTCAGGCAGCATCTCAGGAGAGAAGGAATGGGTGACGTTTCGAGTTGAGACCCTTCTTCAGACTGAAACGTCACCTATCCATGTTCTCCACAGATGCTGCCTGACCCGCTGAGTTACTCCAGCACTTTGGGTCTATCTCTGGTTGAAACCAGCATCTGCAGTTCCTTCCCACACATTCCAATCTCAAGTTGTGTTCTTCCACGATTTACATTGGTGGTTATTGTGGTTGGGGGAAGGTTTTTTGGTAGCAGTTGTAAGGCAGATTTAATCTAATCTTTGTGCAATGGTAGGACTGCCTGAGGCGATACACCTTTCCCATGGAGCTGTGGTAACACCTATGCTCTTCCCCCCAGCACATAACCCTGGACTTTAGACCCTGTAGCTTGCAGCGGTCGACAACTCCCTTCTGTGGAAAATCATTGTGTTTCAGGCTGAGCAAAGTGCAGCAAAGTGGATTTAATGGTTTCTTGGCAGCTGTTAATGTTGGTCACAAAAGGACACAGAATGCTGGAGTAACTCAGCGGGTCAGGCAGCATCTGTGGAGAACGTGGATAGGTGACGTTTCACAGAGTGCTGGAGTAACTCAGTGGGTCAGGCAGCATCTGTGGAGAACGTGGATAGGTGACGTTTTAGGTCTGGACCCTTCTTCAGACTCTGTGTTGATCACAGCACATTAGCTGTGTGTGTGTGTGTGTGGGTTTAGATTAGTTTATTGTCACATTAAACGAAGCCGTCCACAGATACAGGATAAAGCAAATCATGTTTATTGCAAGGTAAATGCAGTGAAGTCGGACTAAGTATTGTCTGATGGTCTCCACTGAGGTAGATGGTAGCCCAGGACCGCTCTCTAGTTGGTGATAGGATGGTTCAGTTGCCTGATAACATCTGTGTGTCTATGCATGCTGCTGACCTCCCATCTACCTCATTGGAGACCCTCGGACTGTCTTTAATCAGACTTTACTGGACAATAGACAATAGACAATAGGTGCAGGAGGAGGCCATTCGGCCCTTCGAGCCAGCACCACCATTCAATGTGATCACGGCTGATCATTCTCAATCAGTACCCCGTTCCTGCCTTCTCCCCATAACCCCTGACTCCGCTATCCTGAAGAGCTCTATCTAGCTCTCTCTTGAATGCATTCAGAGAATTGGCCTCCACTGCCTTCTGAGGCAGAGAATTCCACAGATTCTCAACTCTCTGACTGAAAAAGTTTTTCCTCATCTCAGTTCTAAATGGCCTACCCCTTATTCTTAAACTGTGGCCCCTTGTTCTGGACTCCCCCAACATTGGGAACATGTTTCCTGCCCCTAACGTGTCCAACCCCTTAATAATCTTATACGTTTCGATAAGATCTCCTCTCATCCTTCTAAGTTTCAGTGTATACAATCCTAGTCGCTCCAGTCTTTCAACATATGACAGTCCCGCCATTCCGGGAATTAACCTAGTAAACCTACGCTGCACGCCCTCAATAGCAAGAATATCCTTCCTCAAATTTGGAGACCAAAACTGCACACAGTACTCCAGGTGCGGTCTCACTAGGGCCCTGTACAACTGCAGAAGGACTTTATCTAACACTAAACATTATTCCCTTTTTCATGTATCTGTACACTGTGGACGGCTCGATTGTAATCATGTATTATCTTTCCGCTGACTGGTTAGCACACAATAAAAGCTTTTCACTGTACACATGACAATAAACTAAATTAATTGGATCTCTCGTACTCCAAGAAGGTATTCCCAATCCTCCAACCTACCCTCCTACAGCCCTAGCACTCTCTCTTTAACCTGCACTTTCTTTGTATCACTATGTTCTGCATGGCTAGGAAGGAGTGGCAGATGCTGGTTTACACTGAAGATAGACACAAAACGCTGGAGTAACTCGGCATGCAGCATATCTGGATAGAGTGAAGAAGAGTCTCAACCCGAAACGTCACCCATTCCTTCCCTCCAGAGATGCTGCCTGTCCCGCTGAGTTACTCCAGCATCTTGTGTCAATCTACACACACTAGGGACATTTACACCAAGCTAATTAGCCTACAAACCTGTACGTCTTTGGAGTGTGGGAGGAAACCAGAACTCCAGGAGAAAAACCACGCAGGTCACGGGGAGAACGTACAAACTCCGTACAGACAAGCACCTGTTGTCGGGATCGAACCGGGGTCTCTGGCGCTACGAGGCAGCAGCTCGACCCGCTGCGCCACCGTGCCACCTGTCTAATTAACAAATATGCCTGTGGAATTTGCCTGTCCTTTGTGGAACTCTTTGCCACAGATGGCTGTGGAGGCCAAGTCAGTGGATATTTTTAAGGCAGAGATAGATAGATCCCTGATTAGTGCAAGTGTCAGAGGTTATGGGGAGAAGGCAGGAGAATGGGGTTAGGAGGGAGAGATAGATCAGCCATGTTTGAATGGCGGAGAAGACTTGATGGGCCGAATGGTCTAGTTCTACTATCATTTGTGACTTGAGGATTTAAACCATGCCTATTCCAGTAGCCATTTTGGTGGCATTTATCTTTCAAAGTATTTCTCAGTCAAGTCAGGTAGAAATCGTGTCTCATTTGCTCTATGAGTCACACTCAAAAAAAAAAACGAGCTGCTTTTTATTGCGTTATTCTATTAATATACAGTTTGTTGCTTCACAGTCTGTAACCTATTGCAGTGTGAGTGAGTGGGATCTTGGGGTGGTATTTAAAAACCAACATTTGTCTTTTCCGAAGATAGACATAAAGTGCTGGGTAACTCGTGGGTCAGGCAGCATCTCTGGTGAAGATGGACCGGTGATGTTTAGGGTCGAGACCCTTCTTCAGACACATCTGGAGGGGGAGCAGTGGGAGAGGGTCAAGCTGAGGAAGGGTCTCAACCTGAAACATCACCAATCCATGTCCTCCAGAGAAAACGACAAGAGTGCTGGAGTTACTCAGCGGGTCAGGCAGCATCTGTGGAGAACATGGATAGGTGACGTTTCACAGAGTGCTGGAGTAACTCAGCGGGTCAGGCAGCATCTGTGGAGAACATGGATAGGTGACGTTTCACAGAGTGCTGGAGTAACTCAGCGGGTCAGGCAGCATCTGTGGAGAACATGGATAGGTGACGTTTCACAGAGTGCTGGAGTAACTCAGCGGGTCAGGCAGCATCTGTGGAGAACATGAATAGGTGACGTTTCACAGAGTGCTGGAGTAACTCAGCGGGTCAGGCAGCATCTCTGGAGAACATGGGCGGGTGACGTTTCAGGCCAAAACCCTACTCCAGTCATATTTCTGGAGTGGGGAAAGCGTAAGGTCCTAAGTGATAGGAGTAGAATTAGGCCATTCGGCCCATCAAGTCTACTCCGCCATTCAATCATGGCTGATCTATCTCTCCCTCCTAACCCCATTCTCCTGCCTTCTCCCCATAACCTCTGGCACCTGTAGTCAGTCGATAGCAAGTCTACCGCTGCGCCACCGTGCCGCCTTGACTGGATGGTTCCACAAGCAAATGGAATGTCTCATCGCCGGCTTTCTCAGCAAGGCTCCCCCCGTCTTGGCTGGTGGGAAGGAGGACACTCACCATCGGACCCTCCCTCTATGGCCCGGTCTCGGTCCCACCACCTGGAGGTGGCTGCCGTATGGATGGGACCATTGTCCCCCTCTCCATGGACCTGCTAGCCAGCCAGCGGAGAGACTGTACACGATTACAATCAAGACATCCACAGTGCCCAGGCACAGGATGGAGGGAATAACGTTTAGTGCAAGATCAAGTCCAATTAAAGGTGGATCAAAGATCTCCAATGATGTAGATGGGAGGTCAGGACCACTCCCTGGTTCCCTGTTGGAAGAAGGGTCTCGCCCTGAAACGTCGCCCATTCCTTCTCTCCAGAGATGCTGCCTGTCCCGCTGAGTTACTCCAGCATTTTGTGTCTAATTTTGGTGTAAATCAGCATCTGCATTTTCTTCCTGCGCATTTCTTCTGCTCTCAATGCATTCAGGAGAGAGCTAGATAGAGCTCTTAAGGATAGCGGAGTCAGGGGGTATGGGGAGAAGGCAGGAACGGGGTACTGATTGAGAATGATCAGCCATGATCACATTGAATGGCGGTGCTGGCTCGATGGGCCGAATGGCCTACTCCTGCACCTATTGTCTATTGTCTAGTTGGTGAGAGGTCGGTTCAGTTGCCTGATAACAGCCGGGAAGAAACTGTCCCTGAATCTGGAGGTGTGCGTTTTCACACTTCTGTACCTCTTGCCTGATGGGAGAGGGGAGAAGGGGGAGTGGCCGGGGTGAGACTGGTCCTTGATGATGCTGCTGGCCTTGCCGAGGCAGCGTGAGGTGTAGATGGAGTCGATGGAAGGGAGGTTGGTTTGTGTGATGGTCTGGGCTGCTGGCCTTGCCGAGGCAGCGTGAGGTGTAGATGGAGTCGATGGAAGGGAGGCTGGTTTGTGTGATGGTCTGGGCTGCGTCCACAATTCGCTGCCATTTCTTGCGGTGGTGGTTTTGAGCTTTAGTATTTCCTGCCCAATGGGTGAGGAGAGAAGGCAGAATGACCAGGTAGAGCTGGCTTAAGCCTAGACCGCGGGATAGTGAGTAGCCCCAAGTCGGCCGACCTGAGGGACCTGGAGTTAGAGAGGTGGGTTAGAAGATTTTTGATGTAGGGGGGGGAGTGACCATTTAGGGCTTTATACGTGAATAGGAGGAGCTTGAAGTTGATTCTGTACCGTACAGGGAGCCAGTGGAGAGAGGCCAGAATCGGGGTGATGTGGTCCCTTTTACGGGTACCCGTCAGGAGTCTCGCTGCGGCGTTTTGGACCAGTTGCAGGCGGGACAGGGAAGATTGGCTGATCCCAGTGTATAGGGAGTTGCAGTAGTCTAGGCGGGAGGAAATGAAAGCGTGAATGATTTTTTCTGTGTCGTCGAATTGGAGGAAAGGTTTGATTTTAGCTATGGTTCGAAGTTGGAAGAAGCTGGCTTTTACCACAGCGTTGACTTGCTTATCAAATTTTAATGCAGAGTCAAATATTATGCCGAGGTTTTTGACATGCGGTTTGACTAGGCAGGATAGACTTCCAAGACTGCCTGTTATCGATTTGTTGGCTGCTTTCCCGAGGCAGCGTGCGGTGTAGGGCCGAAGGGCCTCTTTCAAGAGAGATTTGGCTCTTGGGTGCCAAGAGAGAGTTAGATTTGGCTCTTCCATGATCACATTGAATGGCGGTGCTGGCTCGAAGGGCCGAATGGCCTACTCCTGCACCTATTGTCTATTGTCTATTGTTTAACAGAATCAAGGGATATGGGGAGAAAGCAGGAACGGGGTACTGATTGTGGATGATCAGCCATGATCTTATTGAATGGCGGTGCTGGCTCGAAGGGCCGAATGGCCTACTACTCCTGCACCTGTTTTCTATGTTTCCACGCTCTAGGGCTCCATGATTGAAGAACCAATTTATGGGCGGCATCGTTTAATAGTGATGCACCAGAATATAATTGTTATAACTTTATCGTATCCTAATGCAGTCAGCTTCATCAAAGATGCTCTCTGAAGATGTTCACTTCTAAACTCAGCTTTCAGAGTTGCTGATTGATCACCAGCCTGCCCTCCTGCCTTGTTAGCAGTGTAAGCTAAGTTTGCCAGACCCTTGGGATACCTTCATTAGTGATAGGAGCAGAATTAGGCCATTCGGCCCATCAGGTCTACTCCGCCATTCAATCACGGCTAGTCTATCTCTCCCTCCTAACCCCATTCTCCTGCCTTCTCCCCATAACCCCTGACACCCGTACTAATCAAGAATCTATCGTACCACAAAATGCTGGAGTAACTCAGCAGGTCAGGCAGCATCTCAGGAGAGAAGGAATGGGTGACGTTTCGGGTCGAGACCCTTCTTCAATCAAGAATCTATCTATCTCTGCCTTAAAAATATCCACTGACTTGGCCTCCACAGCCTTCTGTGGCAAAGAATTCCACAGATTCACCACCCTCTGGCTAAAGAAATTCCTCCTAAAGGAATGTCCTTTAATTCTGAGGCTGTGCTCTCTGGTCTTAGATTCTCCCACTGGTGGAAACGTTCTCTCCACATCCACTCTATCCAGGCCGCTCACCATTTGGGCCCTGTATGTATCTAGTCTGGGCCCGTACAGGCCTGGCGCTGTATAACACTGGGATACACCCCTTTCATATCATATCATATCATATATATACAGCCGGAAACAGGCCTTTTCGGCCCACCAAGTCCGTGCCGCCCAGCGATCCCCGTACATTAACACTATCCTACACCCACTAGGGACAATTTTTACATTTTACCCAGCCAATTAACCTACATACCTGTACGTCTTTGGAGTGTGGGAGGAAACCGAAGATCTCGGAGAAAACCCACGCAGGTTTGAACTGTTGTTTTCATACTTTACTCTTCCCTCTCCCCTCTCAGTATGAAGAAGGGTCTCGACCCGAAACGTCACCCATTCCTTCTCTCCGGAGATGCTGCCTGGCCCGCTGAGTTTGGTTTAGTTTAGAGATACAGCGCGGAAACGGTCCCTTCGGCCCACCGAGTCCGCGCCGACCAGCGATCCCTGCACACTAACACCGTCCTACACACACACACACACACACACACACTAGGGACAATTTACATTTATACTGAAGCCCATCAACCTACAAACCTGCACGTCTATGGAGTGTGGGGGGGAAACAGAAGATCTCGGAGGAAACCCACGCAGGTCACGGGGAGAACGTACAAACTCCGTACAGACGGCGCCCGTATTCGGGATGGAACCCGGGTCTCTAGCGCTGTGAGGCAGCAGCTCTACCCGCTGCGCCACCGTGCCGCCCTCCAGCGTTTTGTGTCTATGTACAGAGCCATGGCCTGTCGTAGGAAAAACAACGTGAGATAAACCGAGGAGTTGGCTCAGTTTCCAAAGATCGCCTGACTGACACCCAATTAGCCGGTTGTATAAATATTTGAATTGATAGTTAGGAGGATAAGTAGTGACCACCTGTTGCTGTGTGGAATCTGATCGTCTGTGTGTGGACTGGCAGGGAAAGATAAGCCCAGGGAATGCGAGAGGCCACAGCAGTGAAGCAACCTTGCCTTGTTGTGTGATAGACACAGAGTGCTGGAGTAACTCAGCGGGTCAGGCAGCATCTGTGGAGAACATGGATAGGTGACGTTTCACAGAGTGCTGGAGTAACTCAGCGGGTCAGGCAGCATCTGTGGAGAACACGGATAGGTGACGTTTCACAGAGTGCTGGAGTAACTCAGCGGGTCAGGCAACATCTCTGGAGAACATGGATAGGTGACGTTTCACAGAGTGCTGGAGTAACTCAGCGGGTCAGGCAGCATCTCTGGAGAACATGGATAGGTGACGTTTCACAGAGTGCTGGAGTAACTCAGCAGGTCAGGCAGCATCTCTGGAGAGAAGGAATGGGTGACGTTTCGGGTCGAGACCCTTCTTCATTCAGACTGTTGAAGCCGGCTTCTTATTCCTGTGCTACGGAACGGGTCCGTGTTTACAAATCTGCCTCTGTGACGTTAGACTTTAGCGATACAGTGCGGAAACCGGCCCGCCAAGCCCGCTCCGACCCCTTACACCAGCACCGTCCTACATGCACAGTTTTACCGATTAACCTACAAACCTGCACGTCTTTGGAGTGTGGGAGGAACCTGGAGAAAACCCACGTGTTCACAGGGAGAACGGTGGCGCAGCGGTAGAGTTGCTGCCTCACGGCGCCAGAGACCCCGGGTTCCATCCCGACTACGGGTGCTGTCTGTATGGAGTTTGTACGTTCTCCCCGTGACCGTGTGAGTTTTCTCCGAGATTTCCTCCCACACTCCAAAGACGTAAAGGTTTGTCGGTTAATCGGCTTGGTGTAAATGTAAATTGTCCCTAGTGTGTGTAGGATAGTGTTATTGTGCGGGGATCGTTCGTTGGTCAGTGCGGACTCGGTGGGCCGAAGGGCCTGTTTCCGCGCTGCATCTCTAAACATAACCACCGTTGTAACTGCCTCCAGCTCCCTGCCAACGTGTTCCAGGCACCCTCCATTAACATTGGCCCAGTAAAGCTTCCCCTGCTCCTCTGGAGAGCTCCAGCAGAAATGTTCTACAGTCAGGAAGCACTGTTTCAGTTTATTGTCACGTGTACCGAGGTACAGTGAAAAGCTTTTGTTGCGATCTAACCAGTCAGCAGAAAGACAACACGTGATTACAATCGAGCCATTTACAGTGTGCAGACACAGGATAAAGGGAATAACGTTTAGTGCAAGGTTAAGTCAGCAAAGTCCGATCAAGGATAGTCCGAGGGTCACCAATGAGGTAGATAGTAGTTCAGCACTGCTCTCTGGTTGTGGTAGGATGGTTCAGTTGCCTGATAACAGCTGGGAAGAAACTGTCTCTGAATCTGGAGGTGTGCGTTTTCACACTTCTGTACCTTTTGCCCGATGGGAGAGGGGAGAAGAGGGAGTGGCCGGGGTGAGACTGGTCCTTGATGATGCTGCTGGCCTTGCCGAGGCAGCGTGAGGTGTAGATGGAGTCAATGGAAGGGAGGCTGGTTTGTGTGATGGTCTGGGCTGCTGGCCTTGCCGAGGCAGCGTGAGGTGTAGATGGAGTCGATGGAAGGGAGGTTGGTTTGTGTGATGGTCTGGGCTGCGTCCACAATTCTCTGCGATTTCTTGCGGTCTTGGATGGAGCTGTTCCCAAACCAGGCTGTGATGCGTCCCGATAAAATGCCCCTCGCACCGATGACTCTAAATTCTCACGCGGTTAAAAGTGACTTCCAGGCACAAACGACCCGGTCAAATTCCCGCAACAAAACCAAATGGATCCAAAAACATGCACGATCGAATTTCACTCTAGATAGAAAAATTGATTTCCAATTGTTGACTCAAAAAAAGCCAATACCATTTGTTCTTCTCTGCCACAGAAGGCAGTGGAGGCCAGTTCGTTGGATGCTTTCAAGAGAGAGCTGGATAGAGCTCTTAAGGATAGCGGAGTGAGGGGGTATGGGGAGAAGGCAGGAACGGGGTACTGATTGAGAGTGATCAGCCATGATCGCATTGAATGGCGGTGCTGGCTCGAAGGGCTGAATGGCCTACTCCTGCACCTATTGTCTATTGTCTATTGTCTATTGTCTCTGGGCAATTTCACAGACACATAGGTTTAGGTTAATTAATGTCACGAGGTACAGTGAAAAGCTTTTGCGTGCTTTTGCCTGCTATCCAAACAGATCAGATAAACCGTACAGAAATACCATCAAGTCAAACTCAAGTACAACAGGTGGAGCAAAGGGGGGGATACAGAGTGCAGAATGTAGTTCTCAGCATTGTAGCGCATCAGATCCACAGACAAAGTCCAATCTCCGCAATGGGGTAGAGGTGAGTCGGACAGTACCCGAGCTTATGGAAGGGCCGTTCAGAAGCCTGATAACAGAGGGGAAGAGGCTGTTCCTGAGTCTGGTGGTGCGCGCTTTCAAGCTTCTGTACCTTCTGCCCGACGGGAGCGGGGAGGAGAAGGAATGACTGGCCGGGGTGGGACAGGGACACGTCTGGGATTATGTCGGCTGCTTTTCCGAGGCATCGTGAGGTGTAGATGGAGTAAGTGGTGGGGAGTGTGGTGTGTGTGATTGGCTGGGCTCCATCTACAATGGTGGGGAGTGTGGTTTGTGTGGGACTGGCTACATCTACAACTCTCTGCAATTTCTTGCTATCTTGGGTAGAGCTGTTCCTAAACCAACCTGACAGAATGACTTATGTTGTGGTACAAGGAACTGCAGATGCTGGTTTACAAAAGAAAGACACAAAGTGCTGGAGTAATTCAGCAGTACAGGCAGCATCTCTGGAGACCTCTGAAACGTCACCCATTCCTTCTCTCCAGAGATGCTGCCTGTGCCGCTGAGTTACTGTGTGTGTGTGTGTGCGGTCTAAACCAGCGTCTGCAGTTCCTTCCTGCACACATTGTCTCCTCTGCTGCGTCGTGAGTTGGCACTCTGCCAGTTTGCAGAGTGCCGCCACTCCACACTAGCACAGGCCCCTGTGCTCAGCACTGAGGCCCTGCATTGTTCACCGTCCGACTGTGCTGAGTGCGGCCAGGCCTTTCATTAGGTTGCACATCCTCAAGCCCACAGACGAGGCTGGGAGAGAGAGGGCTGTGGATGCACTGGCTGGTGTCACTGCTGTGGACGTGGGAAGATTCTCTTGCCTTGCCCAAAGAAACTGAGGATCAATAAACTGCCTTGCACACCGAGCAAGCCCCCAAATAAATATATATATATATATATATATATATATATATATATATATATCACCGAGCAAGCCCCCAAATAAATATATGTATATATTCACAAAATGCTGGAGTAGGGTCTCGACCCAAACGTCACCCATTCCTTCTCTCCCGAGATGCTGCCTGACCTGCTGAGTTACTCCAGCATTTTGTGAATAAATCGATTTGTACCAGCATCTGCAGTTATTTTCTTATAAATATATGTATATATATATATCACTGAGCAAGCCCCCAAATAAATATATGTATATATATATATATATATATATATATATATCACTGAGCAAGCCCCCAAATAAATATATGTATATATATATATATATATATATATATATATATCACTGAGCAAGCCCCCAAATAAATATATGTATATATATATATCACTGAGCAAGCCCCCAAATAAATATATATGTATATATATATATATATATCACCGAGCAAGCCCCCAAATAAATATATACGTATATATATATATATATCACCGAGCAAGCCCCCAAATAAATATATGTCAAGTCAAGTCAATTTTATTTGTATAGCACATTTAAAAACAACCCACGTTGACCAAAGTGCTGTACATCTGATTAGGTACTAAGGAAAAAAATGAAACATACAGTAGCACACAAACAGTTCACAGCGCCTCCTCAATATATATATATATATATATATATCACCGAGCAAGCCCCCAAATAAATATATGTATATATATATATCACTGAGCAAGCCCCCAAATAAATATATATGTATATATATATATATATAACACCGAGCAAACCCCCATGTATGTATATGTGTGTGTATATATATATGTATATATATAAGATGGAGACGGATACAAAATGCTGGAGTAGCTCAGCGGGACAGGCAGCATCTCTGGAGAGAAGGCATGGGTGACGTTTCGGATCGAGACCCTTCTTTAGAGATATATATATATATATATAGAGAGAGAGAGAGAGAGAGAGAGAGAGAGAGAGAGAGTTGTACCCTGTGCAAAGCAAACGGTTTATTATATAAACGGGTTTATTATAGCCAAAAAGAAACACAGAGAAACATTGTCTCCCTCTGGCAATTATACATATAATTGTGTACATATGGGCATTTAAATGGTTGTGTGTGTGTGTGCACATGTGTGTGTATATTTATATATATTTATTATATGTATGTGTGTATGTGTGTGTGTGTGTGTATATGTATGTGTGTATGCATATGTGTATGTATATTTGTATATGTATTTAATATATGTGTGTGTGCATGTGTGTGTGTATATGTGTGTGTATATGTGTGTGTATATTTATATATATATACATTATATGTGTGTGTGCGTGCATATGTATGTGTGTGTGCGTATATGTGTGTGTATATGTGTGTGTGTGTATATTTATATATATATTATATGTGTGTGTGTGTGTGTGTATATGTATGTGTGTGCGTGTGTCTATGTGTGTATATATATGTATATAAAATGTATATGTGTGAATGTGGCTGAGGTAGGATCTCGACCCAAAACGTCACCCATCCCTTCTCTCCGGAGATGCTGCCTGACCCGCTGAGTTACTCCAGCACTGTGTGTGTTGAGCTTCTGTTCTATAAACCACTTTCACCTAGGCAGAGATGGCTGTGTTTGTGCTGGAGACTGGGACGGTGTCTTTGTGCGGCCACTGTCTCGCTGTCTGTCCCCATGGGGGAGGGAGGGGAGGGAGAACCTCCTTGTTATTGGGCAGTTCGAGAGCAGAATAGCCGGAGAGAAAAACAGAGAAACACTGTCTCCCTCTGGCAGTGCCAGTGGCTGATCAACTTACAGCATTGTGTTGTCTGTGCGATCCCATTCTTCCCCCTCCCTCCTTCCTTCCTCCACCTTCTCTCTTCCCCTTCGACTCACCCTTTTCCCCTCCCTCCCTCTCTCTCTCCCTCCCTCCTCCCTCCCTCCCTCCCTCCCTCCCTCCCTCCCTCCCTCCCTCCCTCCCTCCCTCCCTCCCTCCCTCCCTCCCTCCCTCCCTCCCTCCCTCCCTCCCTCCCTCCCTCCCTCCCTCCCTCCCTCCCTCCCTCCCTCCCTCCCTCCCTCTCCCCCCTCTTCTCCCTCTCCCCCCTCCCTCCCTCATTCCCTCCCTCCCTCTCCCTCCCTCTCCCCCTCTCTCCCCTCTCCCTCCCTCCCCCTCTCCCCCCTTCTCCCCTGGCCCGGGCGGCCACCATTGGTGGAGCGGGAGCACATGGCCGCTGGCTGGGTGAGGTCACGTGGGGCGCGGGGCGGTGACGTCACCCTTTGTCCCTTATTCGGGAGTGAGGAAGTTGGCAACCCTACTAATACGGGACAAGGGCGGTCCCGTACGGGACAAACTAATTTAGCCCAAAACACGGGATGTCCCGGCTAATACGGGACGGTTGGCAAACCCTAAACATAAAGCCAAGTTAAACTAGTCTCATCTGCCAGCACGTGCAGGTTAATTGACTTTGATTAAAAATTGTAAATTCACAAGTTATAGGAGTAGAATTAGGCCATTCGGCCCATCGAGTCCACTCCGCCATTCAGTCATGGCTGATCCCTGCCTCCTAATCCCATTTTCCTGCCTTCTCCCCGTAATCCTAGACACCCCTTTCTAATCAAGAATTGTCTCATTGTCCCCAGTGTGTGGGATAGTGTTACGGGCCTGTCTCACTTAGATGATTTTGAAGGCGACTGCCAGTGACTAGGCTGTCACCGAACGATCGCCGGGGTGTCGCGGGCATGATCATGAGGAGTCTTCCAAAGATCGTAGTGAATCGTAGTGGATCTCGGTGCGTCGCGGAAAAATCAAATGCCTTGAAATCTCTCGGCGACAGCTGCTTGTCGACAGGTATCGTTGCTTATTGCGGGCGCTGTCTCATATAACATATAACATATAACATATAACATATAACAACTACAGCATGGAAACAGGCCTGTCCGGCCCTACCAGTCCACGCCGACCACTCTCCCTGACCTAGTCTCATCTACCTGCTCTCAGACCATAACCCTCCAATCCCCTCCTATCCATATACCTATCCAATTTACTCTTAAATAATAAAATCGAGCCTGCCTCCACCACTTCCACCGGAAGCCCATTCCATACAGCCACCACCCTCTGAGTAAAGAAGTTCCCCCTCATGTTACCCCTAAACCTTTGTCCCTCAATTCTGAAGCTATGTCCTCTTGTTGGAATCTTCCCCACTCTCAAAGGGAAAAGCCTACCCACGTCAACTCTGTCCGTCCCTCTCAAAATTTAAAAACCTCTATCAAGTCCCCCCTCACCTTCTACGCTCCAAAGAATAAAGACCCAACCTGTTCAACCTCTCTCTGTAGCCTAAGTGCTGAAACCCAGGCAACATTCTAGTAAATCTCCTCTGTACCCTCTCCATTTTGTCGACATCCTTCCTATAATTTGGCGACCAGAACTGCACACCATACTCCAGATTCGGCCTCACCAATGCCCTGTACAATTTTAACATTACATCCCAACTTCTATACTCGATGCTCTGATTTATAAAGGCAAGCATGCTGTCCCCAGGTTTGCTAGGTTTCCTTAAGATGCATTTAGAAGCACATAATATTAAAATAAGTAAAGTCATTTCAAAACACCATAAAATGCTTGTGTTTAACCAATTTATTTACCGTCAGGACATTTGACAGGTAGATTGGAGGCAACAGTTTGACTGTCAGGTAAGCGTGGGAATTTCTGCGATGTATTTGGCCATCAGCCATTACATTTAAAGTGGGCTCCCAACCCAGATATGCAACCCAGAAACCAGATATGCATCTCCCGCACATTTTCAAAGAATGCCCACACACTTTTCACAAAAATCCACTGAACCACTTTTTAAATTATTATTTTTAATACAGCTATTAGTAAACTGGAAGTAAATCCAGTTTATTCCATGTTACCGTGAAGCTTGGTTTTTACGTAACCCATACAAGATGTTGTGGTTTATAACTCTCAAGCACTTTACCGACTTGTCAGTGATTTCAGTGAAAACCAGATTGCCGGAGAAGCATTGGCAGCGTGGGAATTTTCGCGATGTTTCAGAAGGCGCTGTAATCTCGACCTGACTCGGCATTGTCGTGGTCATTGTCGTGGTCACTGTCGTGGTCACTGTCGTGGTCACTGTCGCGGTCATTGTCGCGGTCATTGTCGTGGTCATTGTCGTGGTCACTGTCATGGTCACTGTCGTGGTCATTGTCGCGGTCATTGTCGTGGTCATTGTCGTGGTCATTGTCGTGGTCACTGTCGTGGTCACTGTCGTGGTCATTGTCGTGGTCACTGTCGTGGTCATTGCCGCGGTCATTGTCGTCGGGTAAAAGAAAAGTTCGGCGATCTGCTACGACTTTGACAGTCGCCAAAAAGATGGCCTAAGTGGGACAGGCCCTTTAGAGTGCGGGTATCGCTGGGTCGGCGCCGACTCGGTGGGCCGAAGGGCCTGTTTCCGAGCTGTTTCTCTAAACTAAACTAAGATGGTGTATAAGAAAATAACTGCAGATGCTGGTACAAACTCAGCAGGTCAGGCAGCATCTCAGGAGAGAAGGAACCTCTCCCGAGATGCTGCCTGACCTGCTGAGTTACTCCAGCATTTTGTGAATAAATAAACTAAGATGGTGTTTGCATCAGGTTTGGCAAAGACACTGTGGGCCAAAGGGCCTGTTCATGCACTCTACTGTTCTATATTCAGTAGGAAGGTCTCTGTGGTTAAACCGGTTATTTTGAAAGTCAGCAATTCCCTGATCACCGTTGAAATCTTTTGTTTGGTGAGAGAAAGGTTGTGCAATGGAAAGGCTTTGCCTTGGTCACGTCCTGTGGTGAGGAAGTCGGACACAAGGAATGTGCAGACTATCCTTGATCGGCTGGCCTTCACGGGCTTTTGCCTTGCACTCAACGTTATTCCCTTGTCGTGTGTCAGAAGGAACTGCAGATGCTGGTTTAAGCCGAAGATAGACACAAAAAAAATGCTGGAGTAACTCAGCGGGTCGGGCAGCATCTCTGGAGAGAAGGAATGGGTGACGTTTCGGGTCGAGACCCTTCTTCAGACTAGGCTCAGAGTGAGGCAAGTTGGGAAAGTCCGGAGTTGGGTCTCGACCCGAAATGTCACGCGTTCCTTCTCTCCAGAGACGCTGCCTGTCCCGCTGAGTTACTCCAGCATTTTGTGTCTTATCTTCAGTTTAAACCAGCATACGTTTAAGGTGAGAGGGCAAAGATTTAATACAATACTTTAGGGCGGCACGGTGGCGCAGCGGTAGAGTTGCTGCCTCACAGCGCCAGAGACCCGGGTCTGATCCTGACTACGGGCGCTGTCTGTGCGGAGTTTGTACGTTCTCCCCGTGACCTGCGTGGGTTTTCTCCGGGTCCTCCGGTTCTTCCCACACTCCAGGTCTGTAGGTTAATTGGCTTTGATAAAAATTATAAATTACCCCTGGGGTGTGGGATAGTGTTGGTGTACGGGGTGATCGCTGGTGGGCAAGGACTCGGTGGGCCGAAGGGCCTGTTTCTGCTCTCTATCTCTGAACGCCTAAACGTCTGAGAGGCGAATTTTTCACTCAGAGGGGGGTTATTTATTAAACAAATTGCAATAGGAGGTAGTCGAGGCAGGTGCTATAATATCGTGTAAAAGACGCTTGGACAGGTACATGGGTAGGGAAGGTTTAGAAGGATAAGGGCTGGCACGGTAGCGCAGCGGTAGAGTTGCTGCTTTACAGCGAATGCAGCGCCGGAGACTCAGGTTCGATCCTGACTACGGGTGCTGCACTGTAAGGAGTTTGTACGTTCTCCCCGTCACCTGCGTGGGTTTTCTCCGAGATCTTCGGTTTCTCCCACACTCCAAAGACGTACAGGTATGTAGGTTAATTGGCTGGGTAAATGTAAAAATTGTCCCTAGTGGGTGTAGGATAGTGTTAATGTGCGGGGATCGCTGGGCGGCACGGACTTGGAGGGCCGAAAAGGCCTGTTTCCGGCTGTATATATATGATATGATATATGAAGGCCAAATGTGGGTAAATGGGACGAGATTAGATGGGGCATCTTTGTCAGCATGGACCAGTTGGGCCGAAGGGCCTGTTTCCGTGCTGTGTGGCTCCATCTAAAGCACTTTAGTCTTGATGGCTTCCAAGAATGCATGATGGAAAAGCTGTGGTACAATGCTGAGAGATTGTGCACCTTCCCCTTTGCCCTGCCTATTGAAATTGAGTTTGGCTTGAATGTGCGTGTGTGTATGTGTGTAGGAAAAAAAACTGCAGATGCTGGTTTAAATCAAAGGTAGGCACAAAGGAATGGGCGACGTTTCGGGTCGAGACCCTTCTTCAGACTGGAGTGTGTGTGTGCTGTGTGTGTGTGTGTGTGTGTGTGTGTGTGTGTGTGTGTGTGTGTGTGTGTGTGTGTGTGTGTGTTGCAATAGACAATAGGTGCAGGAGGAGGCCATTCGGCCCCTCGAGCCAGCACCACCATTCAATGTGATCATGGCTGATCATTCTCAATCAGTACCCCGTTCCTGCCTTCTCCCCATGCCCCCTGACTCCGCTATCCTTAAGAGCTCTATCTAGCTCTCTCTTGAATGCATTCAGAGAATTGGCCTCCACTGCCTTCTGAGGCAGAGAATTCCACAGATTCACAACTCTCTGACTGAAAACGTTTTTCCTCATCTCCGTTCTAAATGGCCTACCCCTTATTCTTAAACTGGGCCTCTTGTTCTGGCCCCCAACATTGGGAACATGTTTCCTGCCTCTAACGTGTCCAACCCCTTAATAATCTTATATG